>NC_030425.2:4742500-4835000 GCF_001660625.3 Ictalurus punctatus
ATGGGACAGGGCAAAAAGAAAAAAGAAAAAAAAAAGGGAGCTGGGACAAAGGAACCGTACCATTCCGGTTAATGAGCTGTATTCATTTAAGATGAAATGCCATATTCAGTTTAGCTTTCTTTCACATGAACTTCACTTTCTTCTCAAATCCTCTTAAGTTGGAACAAAAACAAAACAGAGTTGAAATTGCCTCATTAATGCATTGGGCGTGCTGCCCTAAGCTTTTCCCTTTTGCCTAGGCCCAGCAGGAACCCTTTTTATCAGGCCAAAGGACACCTTTCGCCTGGGCCATTAGCAAAACTGGGACAGATTCACCCTGGCAAATTCTCCCCCTTCACGAGCCCTGAGAGATTGCAGGTTGAGGATGGAGCAGGCAGAGGGGCGTACCCGATGTGACCTTGGCAAGCGCAGCACGGAGCATCTGGAGGACGAAGAATCAACAGTGAGTGGTGTCCGGTGCCACATACCCCTCAGGTTAATGGCTTTTAGCTGTTCCTGTCCAAAAAATGGTAATGACAGCTGACTCGAGGCTGCCGGAGACACAATTACTCCCATCAGGAACCTCCCCACCGGCTAAATATGATTTGGCCAATCAGCATAATTTGGAGAGCGTTCCGCTTGATGGCGTCCGTAACTGGTTTGCACCCATCTAGCCCTGTGCGGCTAAGTGCTGAGCTAATGGCGTATGTAGTGTTTGACAAATTGACATTTTCATCAAGAGGAGAGCTCTTGGAGCAGAGCAAAATGGAATAGGAGGGTCAGGCAAAATCTGACTAAGGGAGGTCCAGAGGGTGGAGACGAACTCTCTGCCCCAGCTCACCTTGATTTATGTCACATTTTGAAGACACGTAATCTGCAGTAAATGTCTCGCGTGTCAATGTGAGCGAAGGTGAAGACTGTTGGAAATGAAGACGTCTGCGACGCAAACAACTTTTCGGGGGGTATTAAACGGTTCGGCGGTAGAGGACGGTGGCATGCGAATAAAACTACAGAGCATGGCTTATTAAATAAAACTCCCACTATCTGTGTGGCTCGCGATTTAACCTGTCCTTCAGAAGCGAGCATCAGGCAAACACAACAAAAAGATCTATAGAAAACAGCTTCGTAATTTATGGAAAGTCCCAAACCCCCACAAGTCTGTTTAATGTTTATGGGTCATCGGTAACAGATCTTGCTGTATTATTTCTCTTTAACATTTATTATTCCAGACAGCAGCCCACAAGATCCTCCACAATAACAGACACACGTATGGATCACTGTGGCACATGTTACTGATTACGTTACACTGTGAAACCCACTTTATGAAACCTACGCGGACCTTCCCTGCTGCCCCCTGGACCCTGGTTCCTGTAATCTGAGAGCGGATGATTAGCCCCTGGGGTGACGGCTACACCTGGTCTGGGGCTTTTGGGTGAAGAGTGTTAAGATGAGCAATGAGCTACTCACAGATGTAGTAGTACTCGTGTCCCGGGCGGAACTCGAAGCCCAACGAGAAGGGTGTAAAGAGCTGGAACTTCTCGGAGAACTTGAGCGGCCCACTGGGGCTCAGTGGCCGATTACACTCCCAGCGCTTGAAGCCCCTGATGAGGTGGTTGCAGGTGATGTAGCTGTCGTAGCTGACCATGTAGAGGATGTAGCGCTCCATACGCTCGGGCGGGAGTGGCGTCTCGTAGTGCGGACAGTAGATGTCTAGGTAGTCGTTGATGGCCACCTCCACCGTGTACTCACCGTGTACGAATCTAGGAAAAAAAACAATAAAAAAACAAAAAAACAAACACAATTTATGTTTCCGTGGAGTATAAGTAATAGCTATACAAACAAAAGATCATGGAAGACAGGTTCCAACTCGCACAAATCCATTTGCCTGGTTTAACACCCCTAGCCTCTGAAGCAGACTTTGAGGAACGCCAAAACGATTTCATCATGCAAGCGAAAATAGCTGATGGCATGTGTCACTTATACGGGAGATATCCTCAGTGCGCCCTGCCATTGGATAATGGGGGCCAGTGCTGCTGAAGAGGGACTGACTGGAATGACCAAGCAGCATGGGACAGGCAGCGATTGACAGGGGTTCACAGAGTGAGAGCGGCTTCATTAAGTGCTTTCACAAGGTCCGGCTCACGGCTGCCTCAGCCGAAATGAGTTTGGTGGCCGGGCCGATTTAGATATAAATTGAGCACCTGCATGGTGCAACGAGCTGGCTAAAAGATTTCCCCAGATTTGCGAAAACCATAGCTCAAATGACTCCGTGTATAGATTTAGATCTGCTCTATAATCTTCACAATATTCTTAGTCTCGGGTTTGTATTACATTTTAACACCGTTTTGCAGTTGGGAAAAGTGATGAGTCAAGTTCTCTTTGGAGGAAGTATTTCTTATCTTGCCTGCCTCGAGAGCTTTATCTGAATGAGACGTGACAGCCCCAATGGAGAGATCTCAAATAGCTTGTTAACAGCACAGCTGACAGACTTGCTCCATACTTGATGCCTTTAGCCGAGGAGGATAGGAAAAGCCTGTCAGGAAGGCTGCACTCATGCTCCACTCACAAAAATCAAATATCAAATTGGACTTAATAAGGTAAGCTAAAATGTTTGCATATTTCCACTGACAAAAATGCAGTGGAGATATCAAAACTGTGAAAACACACGAGCGACACACACCTACAGACGAAGCCTCTCTCCACCGACTCGGAATTGTTCTTTTGTCTTTTGAAAGCGTAAATCGAAATCTTATAAAAACAACAGCGCCAAAACAGAGACCAGCCCACTCTTAATGCTATAGGATTAAGTCTTTGTTTATAAGAACAGAACACTGATAGAGGCAAGGGCAGGAGCAATGGGGGGTAGGGGGGCGGGGGGGTAAAGGACCAGAGAGGGAGGCATGCCCAGACAACAGATGACTCCAGGCCAAATATGGAATGGCTTTCTGAATACTAAGGGTCAGTTACGGCAATGGAACGTATATCCTGTGCCAGAAGTGCCCTAGATGTAACCAGCCACGTTTAAGCGTTTCATGGAATTTTCGACCAGAAATGGCCCTAATGCAATCAACCATACATAATCGTCCTGCTGAGTCTTAATTTCGGCCCAGAAGTCACCCAAGTGTACGTTTTCCAAGGCCCTGCGCGATCCATATTACCCTTGAGATATGATCTCATCAAAGTTGTGCTGCATCTGTGTTCTGACAAGGAGATTTGAATTAATCGGCATCGTTCCACGGGCGCATGTGGACCAGATGAAAGTGGTAAGTGTAGGCCATCACTCAATTACTATCTGGGTGGGGGCTTGGAGTAAGGCTCGGTATCAAATGACCGGTAATCTGGGTGTGGAATTACTGTCAGAGGGCTGTGGAGGACCAAACTCCAGCTGCCTTCTTGAAACGTCTCTTTTCCCTTATCGCTGCTACCCAGAGATCAATCCTTCTCTCCTTTTCTGAGTGTGCATTTCTTTTTCTTTTTTTTTTTTTTTTATATTTCTTTCCCCCCCCTCCTATTCCCTTCAACATGTCACTTCACCCCCTCCACCCCCCCACCCCCCACACACCCCATCTCTGGCACTCTTGAAACCCACACGATCACTGACGGCTTGCTTGCCAGGCATCCAGTGCACCGGTATCAGGGACGGGGGGGGGGACGGGTGTCTAAATAAAATATAAGAACCTGTCTCTAATGTCCAGCACTTTTAGAAAAGAACACTTTATATCGCTTCTGCAGAGAGCTCGCGCTATTACTTTAGCCTCCGTTGCTCAAAAGAATATTTCTGTAAGCACTAGTGCAGGGGTGATACTCTGGTCTGTCTTTTATCTGCTCAGGCTTTCTTTTTGTATGGGAAAGTGCTTGGCTTACAGTGTGATTACTTCTTGTGACGGGGGCTTAAGACAACGATGCAAAAAAAAAAAAAAAAAAAAAAAAACCCAAACTTTCTGGAACATTCTGGAAGATCTTGATGTAACTCTGTGGTAAAAATTTAATCATCTTGCCACGAAAACATGTGCTATGAGTGCACTAATAGCTAACACACATCATTATGGCAAGTTGCGAGTGTCTAACATTTGTCTTTTGGATTCCTAATATGCATTATGTCTGAATAAATCAATAGCAGTGCCTTCTCCTGGCAATAAAGGCACTGGAGGCTGCCAAACGCGTTGACATTCACAAAGTCTGAGCGATTCCTTCTGATCGAGATGTGTGGCTGAGTAAAAAGAAAAGGAAAATAACGACCTTGCGAATGATGGCTGGTTGATGGAGGAGGAGCTGAGAGGGAAGGAAAGTGATATGACAGATGAAAATATCAATAAAAGAGCTCAGCGCGTTGAGAATGAACTATCGCGCATGGATACGCGAGCTGTATTCAGTAAGCTCGTCAGACGATGGCCCTCTTATTCTGATTTAGGATCAGTTTCTCCAAACAGTCGCCTCAAATCTCAGCCATTACGACACAAACACCCGCTAATATGATGTTTACTTCCCATCTTCAGGGTATCAGCTTCCCCAAACTGCAATCGATTGCTACACTATCAACAAACCCACATCCCTCAATCCTCAGTCTTACAGGGAGATGGAGGCGAAAACACGAGATAGCACGAGATAAAATCGGTCACGTCGTGTGATGATTTAAAGATTGATTACACGGTGGTGGAGGAAAGTGATTATCTATAACCATCTATGGCTGGGAGTCAAGCAAGCAGAACTGGCTGCGATCTCCGAGCGGGACGGACGGTCTCGCTCCGTCCCCTGTCAATCACAGGGACACTAGCCAATCGAGGGCTTCGGTGAGGTCCCGTATGCGGAAGAGGGCAGAGGGTAGAGTGCGTTCTTCTGACTGCGTTACGTAGCAAGAGCAGCACTTCGAAAAGAGCTTCTCAGGTTGCAAGTTGCCTTCACCCTCCCTGGTTGGTAGCTGTCTTGTGATAGGAGTGTTAACTGGGGTCTTAAAAAAAAAAAAAAAAAAAAAAAAGTACGTCATAGTTTCTGAATCCGTATAGACCAACTCCTGCGATCTCTCAACTGCGTGTTCTTCTGACAACTAGGAACACATCGTGTTAATCGATCAATCAGCCTTTCAAACTAAACTCTCAGTGCCGACTTTGAAGTTCCTCAGGTTCCTCAAGTGGAGGTCGGTTCTCCATTCGGTCATCGAATACCCGTCGGACATGAATTCATCAGGCAAAACTGTTTGAGTTCAGCGTGTTTAAAAGAAGAATGGAGCGCCTCACTGTGAACTTTTCAACCAGGGCCATTCTCCCAGGGGCCTGAAGTGGCCTGATTTACCGGCGCGTCAGACGCACCAGAGCCTGCAACGTGCTCCATCTCTTCTAGGCTTTATGACTTCCTTTGGTAAACGTCTGCCTGTAACCGGGCCCCCGCTTTCAAAGTCTCGAGCAGGAAGCATCTGCACCACAAGAGGTCAAGAAGCAAACAAGTGGATCTGATAAGACAGAACCGACAATTTATTACGCTATTTGATGTTTTCAATCAAGGAGCCAAAGAGTTATTAAAGCCATTAGGGGTCATAAAATCAGGTCTGAGAAGCCTACGTTCTGGTTAAGTGATACGAGAGCATTTGTGGCTGCTGGCGTCCGATAAGGCGGACTTCAAATGAACGAATGTAATACGCTGGAACGCTCTGACAAACAATATCTACATATATTACACGTGAGGCAACCGGAGTGATTCTCGGATAGGAATGTGAAGTGAGGAAGAGCTCCTTCCTGTGACCACCTAGTCCGTCCTCGGGAAAATTCGCTCCAGCTGTTTGTTAGTCCGTGCCACACGCTTTACAACAAATTACAGAGCAAAGAGCGCAAGCGAGAGAAAATGAGAGAGAGAGGTATTGGAGTGCAACAAGGCAAATATTCACATCCTCTCTGGTGTGCGCTGCACTCTGGGATCTTCCATTCATCATGCTTGCAGCCTGGATTCCCTCCCAGTGCAAACACTATAGAACAGAAATTTGACAAGCCCTGCCGGGTTGACGCGCGAGTGCAAATTTGTTTATATCGTGCGGAATTCGCTCGACATTATGGCAGCTGAGATTTTCTCCTTTCTGTTGACTCGCAACCAAGGCAAACAGAATCGCAGGATTTATTCGACAATTAACCGGTGACCCAGACGAGTTTGTTAAACACAAACACGGTCGGCTAATAACGCTGTCTTTTCACACGTCAGGACTAGCTTGAATTCTAGCTACGCGCTGTTATGTTTAAAGTCTCATCGGAGGTAAACAACACAGATCCTGGCCTCGACAGTTCTTTGGTGTGTTAGTGTATGGATTTGTTTTTTGGACAGTGTTTGACGGGGAGAGGGGGTTTGTGTGCGGGTCAGTTTAGTCACAGAGGTCTGCGCTAACACGTGACAGAACTGTGCTGGTGTTTATAATAGACTGACTAGAACAATCCTGGAGACGATGTGTGTGCACACACGTTTCAGAATGGCCCTTTGTGCTAGCAGGCCCAGGTCTGGAAGCCATTTCCAAGTGCAACAGCTTGGACTTGGACTGCCGTCTGCCTCTTCCCATGTGGATAGTGTTTATTGTTCTTCGTGTCATGCAGGCACTGACCCACTCCCCCCCCTGCCCCCCACCCCCCACCCCCTTTGGGCACCACCCCACAATCTAAGCCTGTTATTACAACTCAGTTTGAGCAATTTTCCTATCGCTGCATTTACGCAAACGAAACCCCCCAGTGAATGCTCAGCACTTGCTTGCGAGGAAAGACAAAAACACGGCGAGAAAACGAACGAATACCACAAAAAAATAAAATAAGAGGACACCCCGAGGGACCAAAAAAAGGCTTGTGCTTGTTTTTTTTTTGTTTTTTTAAAAAAAAAAAAAGTCTTGCATTTCCTATTTTCCAGTGCATTGTCATGATTCCTGCCCTGGGTTTTATTCCAAGCACATGCGTGAGCAGGTTTCAGAAGGTCTGCGATAATTAACTCGGCAGCTCATGCACCGGCACACTCGGCAGTAGTGTGTGTCCCAGTCACACTAGCAGCAGTGGGCTAACAGAATACCCTCTTTATAGTGCAGATGCACTCCCCTGCCTAATTACATATGATATTTTTGCTCTGTTCCCGTTCGGTTAAAACCCAACGAGTGCCACTTTTAGAGTACTCACACTACATAATCTGCTTTCTATGAAGGATCTGAAGAAGTCGCATCAGAAGTCGTATCATCACAGCACGGCCTGATGGAGCATAACTGAAGGAACGATTCAAAACGAATGAAAACGCCAACAACCTGAAAATGAATTACGACTCGTTATACGTTTAATCGTATTACGCACATTAGCCTGGACGGTGCAATTAACCTGTATACGTATACGAAATCGAGCTCTTTGACTGCCGAGAAGGCAGGCCGCGTTTCCGTCCTTGTATTCCACAGCCCCGCAAACAATCGAGGAATAATTACACTCCTTCTGACTAGGGAAACTATTTATCTTCCCTAAATCCCACACAACAACCGCAGCGGCAGCCCTGCACAGCACAAAGCGGGCAGAAAAAGCCAAGCACATCTGCAACGGTTTGTGCGTCTGAAAAACCCAGCAATGGTCTGTGGGTAGCTGGGGGAAGGGGTGGGTTGGGCTGATTGGAAATGCGCAAAACGCAGAGGCGAGCCCATTTTAAGAACGCACACACTTGGACACACAAACGCTCCGGTCTGACCTGGAAGCCCTCGGGCCAAACACAGGTGATTCGGCGCTAAGTGTCATTTAAATGGCAACTTTAATCCAGGACTCTCTCTCTCTCTCTCTCTCTCTCTCGAGCATCAGTGTGCTCTTCTTCGCTTCTCCGGCGTCATCGACAGCTTTTCGGGTTGAGACTAACCGAGAGGGAAAGGGAGAGGCGGTTCGAATCAAACGTGCCGCTACTCTAAGCAAACGCTGATGCTTATTGGCAGAGCCGTGATAAATTATGGTCCTGCTCTTTCACGGTAGAGCCGCTGCTGGCTGACTTCCTCTGGCCTCCTGTGAACCCTAATGAGTAGATGCTTATTAACAACAGCAGCCGCTATTAAACAGCGTTTAGCAGACGCGAATCTGACTGTGCAAACCATGTGCTTGCCAGCAGTCGGTTAGGGTCTGGAGCGAAGCTGCAGGGTTTCCTTTAACAGAATAGAACTGTATGGGGTGTTCGGATTTTTTTTTTACGTCGTTCTTCTCGACGAGCCGAGCACGTGATAACCATACCGGTGAAAACGCAGACCGCAAACACGAGTGGAATGATTTTTTAACGGCCGGCAAGCAGGCAATTAAGAGTAAAGGATGCAGACAGAACGTCGCACTGCAATTACGTCGCTATATATTCGTTCGCTCGTCTTCACCGAGCACAAGGTACACGGGTTATAAGATACACCACAACAAGGTACGCTTGTATAGTAGTAACTGTTCGGAGTTGTGAAAGACATTGTGAAATGTCCACAGGAAGTTCCTGGTATCACTTGCAGTGCTGTGAAAAAGTATTTGCCCGTTACGTTTTTCCTGATTTCCGCTGTTATCGCGTACGTCTCGTACTAAACAGTTTTAGACCTCAACATAAAACGAAGGCAACCTGAGTAAACACACAATGCAGTTGTTTATTTATTTACTATCACCAATGTGAAAAACTAATTGCCCCCCTTAAACTTAAAATCTGGTTGTGCCACCTTTCGCAGCAATAACTGCAACCAAAGCGCTTCCCATAACTGACCGGAGATCAGTCTTTCACTTACTTCTAGGACTAGGATTTACTCCTACACTTTGGATCATCGTCTTGCTGCGTAACTGATAATAAATGTGTTACTGGGTAAGACCTTTTAACCAACTTCACACTGTTGGATAAGTTCTATTGAAGCGTTGATTTGATTGAACAGGGTTTGCAGTAATCAGGCCTGGTTGTGTCTAGTCCAGCTGAAGCACATTATGGATGCAGTTTCATAGATTTGGGGAATTAGTAACTACCGGGGGGGGGGGGGGCAAATACATTTTCACACAGGCACAGTTGGTTTTGGAGAACTTTCTTTGCTTCGATAAAAACATTATCATTTAAAACCTGCATTATGTGTTTACTCGGGTCGCCTTTGTTTTATCGTAGATTTTGTTTTCATTTCTGAAACGATTTTAATTTCTGAAAAAAACAGAAGACGTCGGCTTTTTCACAGCACTGCACGTTATATCACGTGTTAAAAGAAAGAAATAAATAAATAATTCCAGTTTACCAAGTATACTTAACGACCATTACAAAGCGCTCGCACCTGAGACTCCTTTCAATAAACGTCCAGTAAACAGACATCTTACAGACAACTTCAGCATAACTACTGTACGACGATACATCCTTCTTTGATAAACAACAACACCCTTTGTCTGAAGATAACCCATTAGAACGAACGAATATAAACCCATCATCCGGATTACACTCAACACTATTTTTCAGAGTTACAGAAATCTAATCATCTGATTAGTTCAACTCGGCAGCGTATACACCAGCCTGTGTTTCAGGAACAAAGAAACAAGCGCCGTAAAGCAATTTGTCCATGCTGTATAATCAATAGTATTTGTTTTTGTTTCTCTCGCGCTGACTGACATTATGTCTTCTGATGGATCGCACACTTGCTGAATTTCCTTTCGTTTACTTTTCCGAAACATACTCGGCATTCGGAAATCATTAGCATGCACGGAGGACGGAATCGGGAGGAGGCTAGCACAGGGAATTTCACCTTCTTTACCTCGGCCACATGCAGCCACTAACTTTACAAAGTGGGGGGATTTCACGGCACGTTACCAGATTAAATTGATTAGAGAGAGCAGGAGAGGGGGTGGGGGGATCCCAAACAAACAAACAAACAAACAAACAAACAAACAACACAAGATGCGGCCTCTTTATATACATGCTGTCCTCTAGAGGGCTTGTGAGGTTTGTAATATGCCAGCCATGAGCTCACTTCAGTCATGAGATTATAAACGGTTTGTTTCATCATGGCCTCGGTAAACACTTGTCTCAGACAAAAAACTCGCAAGCCAAACAAGAGTGCAGCCAGGAATGCTTGCGCATGCTTATAGAGGTGCACGGGCTCATGAATTCACATGTGCACACACAAACTCTCCCACTCACGCACACACAAACATGTTTCAACCTGATGCAGATATCAATATAAACATACAAAGCAGCTCAAGGATTGGACACAAACTCTCCCTGTTCTCAGCTCAGGTTTCCAGCTTTGTGTGTGAAAAGGTACACGGGTGTGTGTGTGTGTGTGTGTGTGTGTGTGTGTGTGTGTGCATAGAGGGGGACAGGCTCCAAGCTGAAAATGATAATGATTCCATGCACTCTAGAGCTAAGTGTATCACCCGGCCTGCTCTCCGCTGCCTGCCTTCTTTGTCTTTTTTAACACCATTAGGAAAGTGCAGACTAATAGAGTTAGAGCTTGGGCTCGGTCCGCAGGAGAGGGATTGGGTGACTCGCTCTGCTTGAGAGCCCATCTACTCGACTCCTCTCATCTTGCTCTGCGAGGCCTTTTAAAGGGCCTTGATGTATTCTTTTATTTCCCTCTCCGAGCCCTGGGCCCATTTCATGGCCATTGTTCTACTCGGTCAAACAGCCCGCGTCAGACCCTGGTGCATCAGATGGCTTACGCAAGTCTCATTTCAAAAGCTGTTTGAGAAAACGTTTGAAACGGAGACGCTCTACGCAAAGATAAAACGACACGAAAACAGTAGTAATCACAGCAGCGGTCGGTGACCATAGATTTTGGTCGGGAAGGACGACATTAAGGACAACAAAATGAAGCCGACGCTTGATTTACGGTCCAGGCTAACGTCTGGTGAATTTTTAGAGCAGCCCAATAATAGACGGTTGGGTATCGGTAACATAGAGTCATCATGCATACATACTAACAGCTACTTTTGGGCCATTCTGGATGTACCTTTGTTCAACAGGTGCGTCTCTCATCACCAGCGAGGCGCGCACGGACGCGCTAATATCGTTAACCAGGATTGCAAGGTTTCAGCAAACAATTCCAGCCAGACTACGTCTCAAAAACCACACCACAGACCTGAAACGAGCCCAAACATATTCATGCACTGGAAAAAAGGAAGACACATTTTTGTTGGAAACAAGGTCACCGTGGTCCTCACGCACTTCTAATGTAAGGACATCACCCACTCCATAATCCCCCTTTTCTTCTCCCAACCTTTGCATTAATATTATACATTATATATATATATATATATATATATATATATATATATATATATATATAAATACATTATAGACATGTTATCTGCACTTACATTTTTGCCTTTGTTTGGAGAAATTTATCAGATTAATTCCTATTATTTGCTAGAAAACAAGATCTTGATGGCCGTGGAGTATATTTTTAAACTAGCCCAATTTAGCTTAAGATCAGCAACCCTGGCAACCCTGTCATCAACTGTCCTTTCCGCTGCTTCTCCCCCAAGCAAAGGGGCAGCATGAGTCCATCCCCAATGGGCCTCTATTAGCGCTTGCTGCAGTTTCCATTTTTGACCACGCTGCGTAATAATAACTTTCTGGAGCTAAACGGGGCAATGAGCGCACTGCACCCCAACTGCAAATCATCCTAAAAGGCGAGCAAATCAACGGAAAAGTGCCTTACTTCTGTCAAATAGCAACGTTTTTTAAATTGTTGGCCACTTGAAAGAGGTCATTTGTATTTAAAATGTATAGGAGCTGTGAATGAGGACTTAATGAAGATAAACATTTGTTGAATGGTTGATATATATATATATATATATATATATACGGTGGGGCTCTTCCCCATCTACACCTACGGACAAGCCAGCACTAGGTAATTACAACAATAAGTACGGGGCATTATCTTGTATCTGAAACACCACATGACACTGGTAGATTATATGCACATGCACAGACTTGGCATGTAATATGGCTCACAGGAGTGTGCCGATTAGCTAGCGTCGTGTTACGAGCTGTAGCCTAAAGTGGCTGGTATGCCGCGTGCTGATTTATGCAGCGATACACCTCCTCCTCCTCCTCAAGCAGCAGGTATTGATTAAATATATATTTGACATTAGTGGGGGAGCTTCTGCATCATTAGTCATCATTTTCCAAGCACGTGTTCACACTACAAATGTTTTGCCCCCCCCCCCCCCCCCCCCCAACCAAATAACATCTCCTTCTGATAAACTGCCATCTTTATCTACAGGAGCGCCATTAGTATGCGAGGAAGGAAAGCTCCTTGTATGACTGTTTAGTGGAGGATTCCTCATGTAATATATACTTCGACCTGCGAATACATACTCAAGTTTAAAATGTAAGGAAATCCAAGAGCTACTCTTTTTATCTCTAAGGTAACTGCAGTATTTATATCATTCATCTGGATCAGTGTACAAGGTGGTCTAATGGAAGTAAGTGTACTAGTTGCATTCCATGTGGGCACGCAGGCGAATCGAGAGATAAGATAAAACTGAGACCGAATCGCTGGAGGAAAGAAAATGGTTGCATGGGAGACGGGGAAAATCCTTGGTCTGTAGTCTTGGTCTGAGGGTTTCTTCTTGTACATCATCTGTACTAATGAACTACACCATTCCAACGTAGGAAAGTGTGTGGTGGGACGGTCTACTGGCTCAGGTGAAGAACGGGCTACACCGCCTGCAACCCGAGACTTGTAATGACAAGAGCTGGGACAATGCTAGCAGTGTAGTCACTGTTCAGCTCCCAGGCAGGGCTCCCAGATGTGAGATAAAAGATACAAGCCCAGAGACAAAGTTATCTACGGTCAGCATCGGCCGGCGAGGGAGGGGGTAACCCAAGCCTATTGTGGAGACAGGGATCGCTGTGTGTGAAACGCCCACAGGGGTAACAGACAGTGGCAGAGGAGCGCAGCCCCTTGGGCAGACAAGTCCACAACACAGGTAACCTAAGCCTCCAGTGCCGCCCATTTCCCATGATCCACCCCAAAATCCATCTCCTCCACCGCCACTGCAGGACTCGTCACGCATCTCTGTACAAATGTTCTCCTGAACTGATGAGATGACAGATTTCGCTGAGGGACACGTCTGTTGTCACAAGTCTCGTCTTCCTCCGTCGTCTCCCTTTCAGACCCTGGTCGGATTTCTGTCGTATTAGCAGTATTGTTCTTGCTCTGAGCGGAGACATTGGTCTGGACTGATTTTTCCACCCTTATTTGTGGTCACATGGTAAAATGGAGCCTTTTTACACAAATCTAAATAAAAAAAAAAAAAAAGTATGAGCAAAAAATATGGGGTAAGACAAAAGGACGAGCGCATTCTGAACGTATTCGATTGCATTCTTCTCGACCTTGTACATGTCTTCTGAGCCGGTCAGGTTGAAGCGCGAAAACAAAATGAAATCAATTAGCGGTCAATGACGGCAGATATTTTGCAACCGCTCGTATGAAACAATCTTGACAGAACGAGTCAGAGTGCGGATGTGTGCTGAAGGGCTTTCAGTGACACTGTCAGGGTTCATCCTCTCCTGTTCTGGAAAGGCCTCGTGAATCAAAGTTGCTCCAGGAACAAAGACGGGGCTCGCCGTCCACACCAGACAGTACAGCAAAGCGGCTCTGCCAGAAACAGCGCTGCCAGCAAACCTTATTTATTCTGCCTTGACCTGAATGACAGGAGAATACAGCGCTGCCTGATCAGACGGTGAGCAGGCCCGTGTTCACCTGCCTGGGTTTGGATGCCCTGCTTTTCATGCTGTCGGATCTAGCATCTCTAAGGCTAGTTTTGTCACTCGCTGGTCCACAAACACACCTGTGATGAAGGTGTGGTGCTGCACATTTTTCTGATTTGTGACACCTGACTAGCGGGTTATGGTTTTCACGGCATGATAACCTAGTCGAAAAAAAATATATATATATATATATCACTTTCAAAGTATCACAACCGTTTAAAATCACAAACGCCAGTAGTAGAAATTAAATATCTAACAAATTTAATTATCTGGTAAGCAGAAGAAGGTTTTCTCTGCTTGGCCCATCATCACTTCAGAATGGACCCATGAACCCATGATGGGTGTTGTGAACCACACCAACATAGATATTAAATCTCTGGGTTACCACCCTTGGCAATTCTCTAACATCAATTCGAGGCCATCTGATTAATTTTTTCGATTGTTTAAAAAAGAAAAACAATGCCAGTTTGAGTAGTGTACATTAGTATTAAGTACATTATCCTCAAGTCATTCAACAATGGAGCACAAGGTTCTCAAATCTGAAAGATCTCGAAAACCCTTGTAAACATTTCCATTCAAAATTAGGCATGAACTGAGGGTGTAGAGTCGGTATCCTTCGGAAGATCAAGCGTGCCGGATCACCCCCAGTGTGAAAACCCAACTACAAAAAGTGGCAGCTGATTACAGTTGACCCCTGTTGAACTTGTCTTGGTGGATCTCCACATGCTGCCGTGAGGCACTTCGCCTGTGCTCCAAATGTGACACCACTATTTGCCTAAGGCGTCGCACGTTCATTTTTCCATCACTCATAAAACAGTACTTGACCCTTTGGGTTCAGGCTCGTACAAAGAGTAACTTAATCTGTGACTAATTTGGCAGAAATGTTCATTTGTGCATTGGCATTCTCCTAGGAGGCCGACATTGCGGCTAATGGAAGACTGCTTTATCCACACGTATACTACAGATATACAGTTAATGTGGTGGCCTGGAGCCATCACTGGGGAGTCTGGGATTGACTGTCCCTTTTCGGTTTCCCTATAAACCATACAAGAAAAATGGAATCCCATCACCAGGCCAGACGGACACCTAGTTCTCAAGTCGATGGAGGTCGTGACCCCGGCCCATGCAGTGTATGAAGCGCAGTTGCCGAGTGGCAGCTGTGACTAGCCCATCGATCTGGGCCACCTGATTGGAGAGCGGAAGGAAGCAAACCGGCGGTTGCTCTCACTCTGTTAATCAAGGAGGGGCAAGGGCATCGACAGGCCTCTGGGGCCACATTGCTTTGTTCCCCAGCCGGCTGTTCATTAGGCCACGCTGAAAAGTGCCCGAGCTCACACTTCTCCTTCCTCGCCGTAGCCCGCAACAAGTTAATCACAAGGGTTAAAATCCTAATGCAATTCTGTAACAGATCTCACGAGCGCGTTCATCCACAGCTCGGGGATCCGCCCTGACCTCGATTTTACAAACGAGCATCGCTAAGCAGCTCTCGTATCGAGAAGTCATCAGGTCACAACCTGGATTTTGATCATCTGTAGCACTGCTTGCAATCATGCATCAAAACGAAAAGGTTGCCATTGTTGTGCTATCATCCTTAGACACTGTGATTCAGGCCCGCCCTCGCTTGGCCAGCACCTCGTAAACATAAAAGTTTCTGACTAGCTGGCCACCGTAACTAGCAGCAGCAGGGCTGAAATGTGCGCTAATTGAGCCAATGGTGTCCAAGCCCTCCATCTGTCCACCTTCTCATCTCGAAGGAAACGTCATTCTGAGCTCAGTGCAAGCTGTTCTTGGCTAAAAGAGATGGAGATCGCTGCTGATGGTGAGGTTTCGAAAAAGAAAGACGGCGAGCACAGAAGCAGCGCTGATTTCATCTTCCCATGCAGAACTATATTTGTTCTAATCAAGATATCAATGGGTTTCTGTAGTGGTAAGTCGAAACCAGCATGAAACAGATATGAAGTTGATCTGATTGCCTGGAAACAATCCAGAAGATTCTGGTAACTTATATTTACACCCGTCATTGCACAACCATCGCGCATGCACATACTAATAAACACCACAGCTGTGATGAATGAACCAAATGAAGTGTTTCCTCCTCTGATCCAAGCCACTGATCATTACACGGCTTGCTGTTGCTGTGACACGGTAATTCACTTGCGAACAACTCAATCTGTCACAGCATGGATTTCATTTAGGAAGAATAACAAACTGAAGAGGTTTATATATTATTATATAGTAACATCAATCCGTGCAGTCCATTGCTTTGACTTAAAAGGTATAAATCAGGGAGGTGGGGACGGTATCCAACATGTACTCTAGTTACAGTACATGCTGCACGGAAACCTTAAGTACTTTTTGAGCAGAATTGTAAATTTACTTGGATTTTGATATATATTTTACATAGAACTTTCCTTACAAAATAATAATAATAATAATAATAATAATGCGTTTCAACCGATTAACAAACGATATTGTCCGATTTGTTTTCAGATGTAATTTCGAGACGCGTTTAAATAAAGCTACTGCCTGCTGGAAGTCTACTTTTCTCCTTCATCACTTTTACATTCGCGCGAGTGAATTATCACCGGAGTGGCATTACTTTTCCTCAAGTCACTGTGTTCTGTACACTTATCACCACTGGGTATAAGTAGCACATAACAAAAATCTGGAGGAAAAAGTAGAACGTGTGGCGTTTGAAAAGTTACAGCCACAAGTAATGGAAGTCCCAATGCAGAGGAATGGCGTAGTGTATCCAATTCTTGCGAACGTCTTCCCAAAAAACCCTGCCTAACCGTTGTCCTTGACTCCCAGTGGCCGTTAAGCCAACTGGCGGCCTAATTAAGCATGCCGTGGTGAGCCATCAGCACGCGGTGAGAGCCGGATGGCCGCCATTGCTCCTTCCAAGAAAATGTCTCAATCTGCCCTGCAGGAAGGCACTTTCCGAAACGCATGAAAAATGCCAGTGCACCAGGAAGACGTGTCGCTGGAAAACGCACGTTGAATAACTACTTTCTGCGCAAAATGTGTGTAATGAAGACTTGATTATCACACACTCCCACATGTGCATAACTTAGCACTAGAGGCAGCAGCCTCTGACTCTAATCTCCCGCAAGAGACGGTTTTCAAGCTGGAAAAGCAAAGAGATACAGAAACAGATATCATACAATTAGCGATCCGGATTAGCGTAATCATAGCCGTATATTGCGTAATCAGGCGGATCGTGACGGACACTTGAATTGGTCGTGCACTCATAGTGTTGGACGACTCGAGTGGACCGTTAGGCTCGATCCCCTGCAATACACGTCTCTTTAGCGCTGTTGAACAGCGAGCGGACGCCCCCATGATGTCTAAGAAGAGCACCACTGACATAGTTGTTCCTAACTGCTGGCACACTCCTCTCCATTGGCTCAGCGGGTGGGTAGTAAGAGGGGGGGGGGGGGGGGAAGCATTCGCACAGGAAGACACACTCATTTCTGAAACAAGGCTGCTTTTTCCCTCTCCATGTGATCCTCAACCCCTAAGAAGATTTGGAAATAGGCTCCTGCTCAGGGGAAAAAAGGCGACCAGCTCAGTGCTAGCCCAATTTTAGCCCAAAAAATATGACCGACAAGAAAGAAAGTACAAAAAAAAAAAAAGGATAAAAACATGGAATTGGAATTATACCTGTAACCGGTCCGGTATTGGGATCGGGCTGATATCAGCAGAAAGTGCTGGGAAATTGTTTTAAGATTAAATTTTAATTTCTTGCACTCTGATATTTCTTTCTGTTTTGTTTTTTCTTTCATTTTCTAAATAACTGTCATGGACCGATTACTCACGAAGGGTGGATTCCTGGCTTGCAGCCAGCGTTCCTGGGATACAGTCCAGATCTAGCATGACCAGTTTACTAATGATAAACGAGTGAAGTATTATTTGAATAAATACACAGGCACGATAATCACTAACGATTGTTTCCTAAAGTACGTTAGTCGAGTGCGTCGAATAAAAAAATCCTCAGTATTTAAAAAAAAAACAAAAAAAATTGTATCAGTATCAAAAAAAAAAAAGGTTGGGTGTGTGTGGGGGGGATGGGGTGTGGGGGAGGGGGGGGGGTGTAATTCTACCATCTCTATTTGAAACGATTCCTCAGCGTCAACAATGTGAAATTAGTTCAGGGTTCACTTATGTCCTGAATCTCCAGCGTGTCCCTGTGTTGTGCTTCGAGTTCCATCACACCGCCATTCAAGGACACGCACCTGCCACTGCCAAGGACGTTAAACTCAATCGGCGCTTTATTGCAGGCTGCTGAGAGACGTCATGAGATGATGATCTGATAGGGAATTGGGCACAGCTGAGAGACTGCTGACCCACCAAAAGCTTTCACCAGTTCCACCAGCGTTCCACCTGTGGATCTGATTCACGGCTGTGTGCAAAAAAAAAAAAACCCCAACAATCTCCGGACAAGAAATCTCTTTCATGAGCAGCTTTTCCATGAGACTTTGATGATGCTAAATCATGATGATAAAACGCATTCCTATTCGCTATAAAGGGCATTTATCAGTAATATTTACAAAGCTTTTTCCACTTAGCGTTAGCTAACGATTAATTGTAGAATAGTGGAAGGGATTTCGACGGGAAAAAATTCTTACAGTTAGCGTCCTGCCGCATAATTTATCACGTGCCCCTCCAATAAAACACGAGACATTGGAGTTTCAATGAGCTCGCCAAGCATCGCCTCACAAAACATTCATCCGTTCTCTCTCTCTCTTTCCTGAGTCGGTGATAATATATTACTGTTAAATAATTTTTATCCGTAGGGTGAACCGTTCGAATCCAAATCGCCGTATAGACGGTGCGAGAGGGCGTACGAGAAGATTCTACATTAAATAAGGTCTGAGTGAAATTCATAAACCTTGTCATAATTTAACTCATAATAAGGATATCATGTTTTATGTTTTAAAAAAAATACATAAAAATCTACTGTTGAAAAGGTTTTTATGTAAATAATAAATACAAATCTACAATAACGCTGTTGAAAATGTCAAGAAGAAGGATTTAGGCATATGGGCAAAATGGTGCCGCTAATTACTGAAAACAAACAAACAAATAAATAAATAAAATAATAAAAATTCTATATTAAAAAAAAAATGATTAGATCAATATGCACTGGCGCATATTAAAAAGCTTTTCTGTTTACCGACATCATGACGTAAAGCATCTACTATAGCAAAACACCGATATACAGTCGTGCTCGTAAATTTACACACCCCTGGCAGAATCTGCAAAATGTTAATAATTTAAAAAAATTATAATAAGAGGGATCATTAAAATGGCATTTTATTTTTTCTTTAGTACTGCCGTGAATGAGCTATTTCACACGTGTGTCACATTTACATATACACAGATGTTTACTCGTACAGGACTATTATAAAAGGTGCAAACATTCACCTTTGCACCTTTTATGGGGGGGGGGGGGGGGTAAACTTTTGAACAGGATGATGGGTGCAAATTATTATTTTGTCTTCTAGGAAACATGCGGATATCTTATGTCGCTTCGGAAGGGCAGTACTAAATGAAAAATGATAAGATCTTTAAACAAAATAAAAACAATTTACACCAATCAACCTGTTCAAAAGTTTACACCCCCCTGGCTCTTAATGGAGTGTGTTGCCTTCTTGAGCATCGGTGAACGTTTGCACCTTATGTAATAGTCGTGTACGAGTCCCTCGGTCGTCCTCGGCGTGAAAAGACGGATCTGAACATCATATAGCGACTGTTAGAAAGGGGTCAAATATGCAGAAGGTGCTGGAAAAGTAAAGAATGTGCAGGACCCGGAGGATTTTTCTGAAGAACCGTGGGTAGTTTAACTTCTCAGGACGAACAAGGGACTCGTGAACAACTCTCACAAAACATAAACGCGGTCGCTGATCGTCCAGGTAACGACACACGGGATTACTAATCAAGCGTGTGTAAACTTTCGAACGGGGTCATGTGTGTAAATTCGGTTATTGTTGTGTCTTGTGGACTTGTATGTAAACATCTGTTATGTGAAATAGTTTATTCAGGGTAGAACGAGATACAAAAAAAAAAACTAAATGCAATTTTAATGATCCATCTTTTTTTTTAATTTTTTTTTTTAATTATTAACATTTTGCAGATTCTGCAAGGGGTATGTAAATTTACGAGCACAATCGTAAAAGAATCAAGCTGCTGGCGGGAAAGTCCGCAACCATTTTTTTGATGCGATTTCATTTGACAGCTTGCGTTTTGCAAATAAAGTAGATGGAGATGAGTGATGCGAGGCAGCAGAAGAGAAACAAACGTGTGTGTGTGTGTGTGTGTGTGGTATCTGTGCTACAATGTGCTTTTTGGCAGGAAAGGTGGTTTCAAGCGTGCTCCTAATGAGATCCAGATCAAAGAAAAAGCACAGAAGGGAGATTAGACATGAGAATTGTATCGATTTTTAATCGACTCGCTTCGAGCCAGGGGAAAGCAGGCTGGCCGGAGTATGAAATTAGCTCGAGCTGTCAATCACAGCCAGAGAGACAGGCCGGCAGCTGAGGGACGGTGAATCGTAGAAGGTTGCGACAAAATACCGAAATGTGGAACAACGTGTAAATCCTGTTTGGTGGAACAAAAGGTCTCCAGGCGGCAGCAGCCACCTGCGTTCTTCTCCTCACCGTGGTTGGCCTGCCGCAGCCGTGCGCCTGAATGAGGGAGGAGCGCGAGATGTGCGGCGGAAGGAGGAGCCTGTGAGTCTCTGCTGGTGTCTTTCAGGAGCAGGCCAAAACAGCCGGGAGGGGATGAGTGAGCGCCAGGCACCCTAATGAGCTAGGAGAGAAAAGGGATGAGGGAACAGAGCGAAAAAGATGGGCCGCATCTGCGCCGAAGCCGTTCTCTTATTCATGGCGCTCTCGTGGCACTGGGAGCAATGCCACACACTTCAGCTTCACATGGTACTGCATTACATGATGACTTACATCCTCTGCTTTAATCTCCAGCCCCTTCTCTTCCTCTACGCACCACGCTAGTTCAGCCTCTCTTTCCTCTGCTCGACAATCTCCCCTAAAACCCTAGCTCATGTGCCCCTTCCTGATATCTCCTCCTTACCAATTCTCTCTCTCTCTCTCTCTCTCTCGTACACTGAGGGGAAAAGCAGAAGCCTTTGATCTGGTCTTGCTTTTTCAGAGGTTGAGGAATTCTGAAATGGCAAGCGCACTCCAATTAGCTTGGGTTAAATATTTCAGCGTCTATGCCATTTCTTTTCGCTTCTCACGGTATACACCAACTCCTATCAGCTCCCTGGATGACACTCCAAGGAGAACACACACGCGAGTTAAAATTAGCTTTACACTACACTAAATGCTTTTTTTGTTTGTTTTTTTTACTTTAGACTCCGGAAAATATCTGTGACCTAATGAAAAAAAGCTGCAGAGAACCCCTTATGTGTCTAAGACCTCACCCCTTTTTCCCATGGCTTTGGCGCGAGACGTGGCGTCTGATGCTAATTTTGACCGCATTGTGATTTTACTCAAAAAATGACCATCGTATACACTCCACTGCTGTAAGAGCAGGGCTGCCGGGTGTCAGTACAATCTCCAGCACAACTACATTTCAAAAAAGCACACAAAAAGACCAGAAACTAGCGTAAAAAAATACAGCTACTGGGGGAAACCAGGACAGGCGTTTTTCTTCTTTTTCTCAGTCTTTACATGGGAAGGGGGTTCAGCAACGTGGGGACGCATTCCTGATTTGCGGGACCTCCGATACGCTTTTCTTTTTCGTTTTTTAAATCGTCGCCTAGTTATCCACTCCATACTCCTCTTTTCTCGCTCCCAAGTCACCTTTACAATAGATCTTAAAGCACAAATCACAGATACACCGTCTCTACTTGTGCTGTCCCTCTTGCCTGTGTTTGTGGAAATATTCCATTAGATCTCGTTCGGATTATCCGAGAGACATCGATCGACCCCCAGCCCCCATCCCCGACGTGTGAACTAGCGTTTCCCACCTGCAGCCTTGTTCCAAAACTACTCGGGTTTGGTGTAAAAACTGCAACCTTGGCAACCCTGTATAAGAGGGTGACCTAGTTCATGAACTATGAAGGTTTTCCTAAATGGATTTCCTAAATGGAGGAAGCCTCAGAACGACAGCAAACAAAAAGGCTAAAAGAGACTCGTCTAATTTTCGAATTATTATCGAATAATTGAAACACTGTCGTCTTGTCAGTAGCGATTAGTGTGCAGTTTCTGAAAGCCAATGAACTCTTTTTATTTTACGGTGGTTGAGCAGTAAGGCACTGTATTGTTTCATTTGAAAGTTGTACACATTTGATTCAATCCTGTTCAATTTACAAGGTATTATATGGCGTCCTCACTGTCGGTGTCTGGGAAATGTGGTTATGTTTAGGTCTTTGCTGTGCTGAATGCCGCGCGTCTTTACAAACGTCCCACACAAGATTCACCTGCATCATGCATGTCGATGATATTGCTATATTTTATTCAAAAATGATTTTTTCTAACGGTCTTGTCATCAACCTGAATGTTACAGGGTTTCTTCTTATGTATGTTTTTAATGAGGTATGTTTTATCCTTCTTTTTTTTTCTTTTCTTTTTCGCTCATGATATCCCTGCACACGGACAATCCACTTGAATATAAGCGTCCGACGATCAGGGCCGATTGTATCCTGTCAATCAAAAGAGGGCGGGAAAACACATCGTATCCGTGCTGTGTGAAGATGATGTGGAATGAGGATAAAACTGCGGTGTGTGATCTCTGTAATCTCTGCACTGATCAAATTTTGCGCCGGACGCTGCAGCAGTGAAGCGGGAGTTTCAGCGTCGAGTCGAAATTACCCCCCCCCCCCCCCCCCCCCCCCGCGCTGCTCGAGCTGAATTAAAGCTCCAGTACACCGCTGAAAGATTTAAATGAAGACGAGTTGACAAAAATGTTTATATTGTACATTATATTGTGTATATTATAGTATATTTCATATCCAGTTAATGTTAATATATAAAAAGTTGATGTTATATATGACCAGTTTGATGTCAGTGATGAAGTAGAAACGCTTGTGTGTGTGGAGAGTGAATGTGAGACTAACGGGAGGATTTTTACACTTCAGTCAGTGTTAATATGAATTAATAACATTCAATAAGTTCATAATCTTACTTTAATCTTCAGAACTGAGTTCATGTGTTCATGTTCATTACAGTCATGTGTTCATGTTTATGAGACCAGTTACTGTCAAACAACTTGCTGAAATGGAGAGAATAAAGTTTTTATGTGCATTTCTTTCAGAATTGTGGAATTAATTATTATTCATTTAAAAGAAGGTATAAAAGGCAGAACTATCGGTATCGGCCGATATCGCTCCGAATAATCGCTTATCGTATCGGCGGAGAAATTTAGTATCGGTGCATCTCTAATTATAAGTAAAAAAAAAATTCTAAATAAAAATCGAAACAAGCTGTACATGTTAAATAATTTACGCGCACAAAAAAAATGTTCGTTTGTTAAGCTTAATTATGAAATGCACCAAACTGTTTGCACACACTAGTGTTCTTAAATCGGTGATTAATTTGGCGCTTTCATGGACATTACTACGTGTGCTCTGCATATTGACTGGGAAGGTGTGTTTTCAGGTAGTCTACCAGACCTGTAGTAGAAAAAAAAACCCCTTTTTGCTCCCTTTGCATTGGATGTGATAAAAAAAAAATCTCTGCAATTAAAAGAGAGAACTGCGTACTAGCGCAGCTCATGGACTGCACATGTAATGTGACACCTTCTACTTTTTTGTGCTGCAGAAAGGACAAAGGTCTAGAGAAAAGAAAGCAAACGCAGTGTGAAGAGTCATTCTGGCATCCACACTTCAGCCCCAAGAACTGACCCCTCACCTATAACCCCAACCCCACCGAGTAAAGAACTCTGCTTAGCTGGATTATTAAATACTCAATAGCTTAATACACATTCCTGCCATTTTAAACCAAACCCCTCCTCAGACGTTAGGGTTGAGGCAAACATTGCTTGGATTTGTCTGTGAACTGAGGCTACGTCTATTTTAAATCCAGATACATTTTTCTCTATGTTTAGGTCTTCCGTCCACACTTTTCCAACCTGCTCTCCCAAGTGAACACGTTTGAAAACTTTGTATTGTAGTGTGGACTGAGAAAATGCCGTACCTTCATAAACAATGATGTATTTTTAGTAGAGCTCGACCGACAGTGGATTTTACAGATACCGGTAACTACTGATTTATTTATTTATTTATTTAAATGATACTGAATGAAAAAACATTCAAAGCAAAACATTTCTGACCTTTATTACAAAAATAAACAGTACCGGCTGTACCATGAAAATGTACTGTACTTTTTTTAATGAAATAAACCTATAAATATTAATATACATGAACTATTGATAAATATTCAAACTGAATCAAATAGTAACAAATAAAAATAGAGACACCCAAAACGAATAATAAAAAAAAAACACTTCAAATAACACAACAAAATTGGTCAGTGATGGTGTTTATTTCGCCTCTAGAGGCCGCTCTCCTACTGTATAAAGACAGCGGGCCCTTCTCAGCCGCTCCGGACCGGTGTGGATTTTTGTCGTTAACCCACAGTCCCAGCAATCGATTAATCGGTAAAGCCAATCAATTGGTCGACCTCTAACCTTTAGTCATGTGACCCGTTCAACTCAACCTTACAGTCTTGGGTTACCCTCAGCAACAACTCCACCTCTTCGTCCGTCCGTTTAAAAAAAAAAACTCGGTCGTTGCCGCATCGACTCAAGGAGACTGAAAGTAATTACTTCTTACGCTTTTACCCATGCACAGTATAGAGCTTGAATAATAAGCATTTGCAGACGTTTCAATATTCTTGAAGAAAAAACGAAAACACGTCTGTGAACGCCAGTGTGGACGGAAAACGTTTCAAAACGAAAGCGCGATCTTCAACTCTATCCGCATTAACGTGGACGTAGCCTCAGTCTCTCGTCGCTCCCCGGTCCCGCAGGAGACGCATGCTAACGCAAAACACTTCACACCTTCACGTGGATCAGCCTTCACACGTGACGTTATGTGCGACATGCAAAACAATAACACGTTCAAATAATGTGTGAGTGTGTGTGTGTGTGTGTGTGTGTGTGTGTGTGTGTGTGAGATCTGCACTCTGATCTACAGTCTTCTTTGGGAATTACGGCTTAATTCCCAAATTAAGCACGGCAACTAAATTATTTAATTTCCCCCAACTGTTGCTTTGCTTATTAATTTATCGTTTCTTTTGAAGTGTGTTAATGAGGCTCGCCCCTTTTTTTTTCCCTTTCTTTTTTTAAAAAAAACAAGGAAATAATAAAATTGAAAAAATAAATAAATAAAAAAAACCCAGAAAGCTAATACAGCACACTATTAGCCAATTAAAAGGAGAGTATGAGTAATGGGAGGTAAGATTGCCGTCCTGGCAAATGAGGAGGATTTAAACAAAGCCCTCTTTCTTTTGTTTTTGGGAAAGAATGAGCTTAAATAAGTGCCAATCATAATCCAATTGAAAGTAGACATTTTTTGAGACAGATTCTTAAACAAATACATGAAACAACTCAATAGACCGAGAAGAAAGAGAGAGAGAGAGAGAGAGAGAGAGAGAGAGAGAGAGAGAGAGAGAGAGCAGCAATACTAAATGAGCAAGCTTGATTTGCTGCAGGGGCTGCACTTGGTTAATGGCTGTATTGATTGGCCTCAGTGGATAATCTAACGAGCTGGTAAGACTGATAGGGGAAAGGGAGCAGGTGGAAGGTTAAATTGAGAAGCTTTTACACTCATCTAACTGGGAGCAAAGTTTAAAGAGTTGCTAGACCTGACTTCACTCACGACTACCCAGCAACAATTACTGCCTCCTTTACACCGTTAATGTTTTGCTTTGTTTTTAAACACGTATACAGAGCCTGACGCCCAGCACCCGAAGCGACATCTAAAAGCGACAACACTATATAGGATTTATACAAGTTATAGTCTGCACCGTGAGATACGGAGCCCCGTGCTGTAAACAGACCGGGATGGGTATCCGCGGTCTATTTAGACTGTGCCGATGCCGTCCCTGATCTGGTTTTGCTCCACCAATCTGGAATTTGTTTCCCTCTAAAAGTTCTCTTATTTCTCAACAAACAGATCTCTCTCCCACAGAAGAACAGCCAGACCATTTTACTCAAAACTGGGCGGAAAAAAAAAAAAAGAGAGAGAAAAGAAAAGAAATAAAACAGCTGTTGATAATCAAGAGTTGTTTGCTCGTCGTGTTCTTATGATGTCATGCTAGGGCTACGGATTTACCGAGCTCATTCAGAAGTAACATCTGACCAGCGTTTTCTGGCTCATGCTAAAGAGTACATACAGTACTTACCCACATCCGACAGACTGGATGACGTTCACGACTAAACATGCAGAACGTGAATGAGACGCAGGGGTAGCAGGGACGTGATAGAAATGACTTGGAACCACTCTGTACACACAATGTAAATTGTGTGGATTTTTACATATTTCTTTCTTTTGCAAACATGTGAGGTCACTTAAAAAAAATAAAAATTAAATAAAAATAAAAAAAATCCAAACATTTGAACTGTAAAGAAAGCCAGCAATGCCAATTCTGGCAAACATCCAAAAAAAAAAAAAAAAAAAAACCCTGTCTATATATATATATATATATATATATATATATATATATATATATATATATATCACCAAAACAACAAGTCCAGCCATTCTTATCCTACACAGGGTTGTGGGGGAGCCTGGAGTCTAGCCCAGGGAACTCGGGGCACAAGGCGGGGGACACTCAGGACGAGGGGTCAACCCGTCACAAGGCACAACCGCACACACAATCACACACTACGGACAACTTAGAGATCCCATTCAGCCTACAACACACGTCTTTGGATTGGTGGAGGAAACCGGAGTACCTGGAGGAAACCCCCTGAAGAGCATGCAAACTCCACCGACACAGAACAGAGGTGGGATTCGACCCTCCAACCATGGAGGTGCGAGACAAACGTGCTCACCACTAAGCCTGGGTAAAAACAGACAGTCTGCTTAAAAGGCGTCTAAAATCCTAACTAGTCAAGTGTGATATCCTCAAAGACTGAATGTCGCACTTTGATCAGGTTGTTGGACGGCCATGTGCCGTTCAGCCTCATCAATCCGGTTTGAAATCAGATAACGGCTCTCAGAAGGTCCGCAAAGGAGTCGGAATGGGAACGTTTCAGTGTCGGTTTCAGAACTATATATAGTATAAAATGTCACCATTTCACTATGTAAAGGGTTTTCCCAGCACACAAGGCAAATATTAGGATTTCTACCAGCCATAGTACATCAGTCCCGTTCCAATATATTTCCCATGTTGAAAACAAGACTCCTCCTTTAGCCTGGAGTCACTGGAGGCATCGTGAATTTTCTAAAGCAAAGCTATGCCAAAAATGCAATGCACTGGAATGGATGGTGCCCAAAAACACAAAGAAGCAGAACTTAATCCCATCCAGTACCCAAAACAGAGAGCATGGCAGAAAACCTCAAAACGGCAAACAGAAACTTTCAGGGCAAAATCAAACAGAAGGGATCGCCTTGGACTCCCAGACAAATAAACAGCTTACTAACTCTGGCTCTGCAACTGATCCTGATCTGAATTCTTCTGGATCCTGTAATGCTTTCCAGCTCTTCTTTGTTTATGGGTGGCATAAATGAAGATGACTTAACGATGTGGCCTATCAGAGATCCTGGGCTTTTTGCTGTTCCACATGACTTGTATGGGGATGGAGGATTGGAGGACTGGAAGGTTTTCACTCAGAACCGAGTTCATCATAGTCGAACACTGTTTTATACCGTGAGCTGTACGCTCCAAACGCACGAACGTGGCCAAAACAAACAAATTCACCAAACACGACAGCAAAACCAAACAACAAACAAACAAATTCGCAAAACCAAAAAACAAACAAACAATCAAATTCACCAAACCAAAAAACAAACAAATTCGCAAAACCAAAAAACAAACAAATTCGCAAAACCAAAAAACAAACAAACAAGCAAATTCGCAAAAACAAAAAACAAACAAATTCGCCAAACCAAAAAACAAACAAACAAACAAACAAACTCGCAAAACCAAAAAACAAAAAAAAACAAATCCACAAAACACGACAGCAAAACCAAAAAACAAACAAACAAATCCGCAAAACCAAAAAAAACAAAAAAACAAATCCACAAAACACGACAGCAAAACCAAAAAACACATCGACATTAACTCATAACGAAAAGGGTAGGTCCTCATCTGACACCGCATGCTCGTTGCTGATTGGCTACAGCATGTGTCAGTCTGAGAGACCTCAGAATACAGAGACTTGGAGGAACGTTGAGCCAAAACGAATCAACTGATATCTTTTATTCGCTCTTATTTTTAGGGTAAGGTATTATTTTAGACCTTCAGTCAGATCTGTAAGGCATTCATTTGAGTATGTGAACGCCGACATGGAAGCAAGGTCATTCAGAGTCTCTATAATCACACGGCATAACTTCACATTAAATCATTATCACTAGGTAATTAGATAACAGCCTGAACAAATGTTAGTCTTTTATCCTGGTGATTGTCATACCCCAGCTCTGACCCGCGATGTTCAATACGAACCGTTCTGTTTGGACTTCATGTTGATGTGTTTCGCGATGTGCTCGTTTGTTTCTGAGCTTGTTGCACGGTTTTTTGGTGCATTTTGTGATTTGCTGTTGCGTTTCGGGTCTGTTAAGCTTTCTAATTCGGTACTGATAAGGCTTTCTGTGACACCTACGCTGTGTTGGCACTCATCCATTAAGGGTGACTTAGTCTTTCGACGCTGCTCCTGCGGCTTGAAAACACAAAGCTGAACAGTGATGACACGAAATGAATGCAGAGCGATGGCAGGGGCCAAGCACTCAGGGGTCAATCCTCTCAGAGCAAACATTCGGGCTAATTTCTCCTTGGCTCAAAGGTCTCAGCTGGAGCTAGGCCTGATGTTTCCTTATGAGGTGAAGAGTGATAGGGAATGAAGCAAAATGGTCCATTACCGTTTCGACTTCCACATCAGGTCCAGCAAGCTAGTGTTCACATGCTGCAGTGCTTCTGCCTAATATCTTGCACGGAATTAGCCCGGATGGATGCGCCCCGTGTGTCGGGTTTCTCTCCGAAGATGGCAGATGGCGGCCAGTTTATCACTTCAATTAACTCCCAGGCACAGAGCTGGTGCCCCCCGCAGGCCAGGCACTTGCCAAAATTACCGCAGCTCCAACAATCAGAACCAGTCCAAGCGTGGAAACGCTTTAACTTCACCTAACGGCTGAATTAAACCATTATGCCTGGGTAGATGCCTCCAATAAAGGCAATGCTCACAGAGAGATCAACACTTGTGTCATACACACACACACAAAAAAAGCACAAAAACAGGATGGAGTTTAATAGTGATCAGTAATGCATTAGTCCCAGTAAATGGTTTCTGCTCAACTTCTCGATCCTCCTCCTAAATAAAGAGATTATTTCATTAAGAGCTTTAATGTGAAATAGCTCGTATTGATGTAGTTCTCAATCATCCGCTGCATTGTGATTTTACTCCGATGAGTCTTGTCTCCTCATAGGTTGAGCTAGGAGCTTTTTACCTCAGCCAGATGATTGGCTCTGCCTTCACCTCTCATTTGCCTAATGTGGCAGCCAAGCCTGTCAGGCTTTCAGAGTTCTTGCCTGCCTCCTCTCATTCTTCTGGAGCGTCGCCAACCATTCCTTCGACATTTGCAATTCAAGACTGTCAAGAAATTAAATTCGTCCTGTCTCCCCCCCCCCCGACCCCCCCGACCCGCTCATAGAGGGATGTGGGAGTATTCAGTGCCATCATCACTTTGGCCTTTCTGGATTTCATTTCTCTTGTCTGTCATTGAGATGCTTTGTGAATGTATTAAGGTCTTTCCCTTTGCCAGGGTGAGGAGTGAAACGGTACGCTCTGCCGAGCTCTCCTTGCTCACAATTAGCACCCACCTCTATATCATAATCACCTTAAAAAACGCACTCTTCGCCTCAGTAGCTAAAAGAGATCTATGACCTTAATGCCAGCGTTATGATTTTAAAAAAAAATAAAAAATTCGCTCATCACTTTGTGAATAAAATTGGAATGCAGAGGGCGAGCTCAATCTGTGCTGCCCGAGCTGCCAAGAAAACGTGCTCTTTCCACTCTACTTCCACTAACTTCCTCTCTCTGCCTCTCTTTCGCTTTTGCATTGATAATGTGTTTGCGGCCTGTTTCTCCTCCTGTGTCTTAGCGCCTGTGGCTAGGCACGGATCAGACAACGAGATCTATCAGGGGCTCTAAAAGGCAGCAGTGGCGTGCTGGATTCCTTGCAGGCCACCCTAAACACCCAGTATCCACTGTCAAGGAATATTAAAAAAATATATATAAAATCCATTTCCACATCAAAGCAGGCCCCAACACCTGCCCTCACCGGCAGTGTAAAGCAGGTTGAACTTGCCTCTTGGCAAGGTACTGAAGGTCTTTCTCTCCTGTTGACGTCCAATCAAAACAAAACCTCTCGTCTTGTTTGTTTGAAAAATTAATGAGGACTCTGACTTTAGCTACATAATGGGATTTTGCCAAAAGTCAAGCAATGTGTGCAACTTTAAGGAAGTTCTTTGACATTTGAAACTTTTTCGAATGCCACATTTGACACCTTTGGGCAGACGATCCCAGCGATCGATGACTCGTCGACATACATCAGACAGGATCGGAAACGCCGCAAGCCCATCCCCTCGAATAACATCAGCATTCGACATGCAGGTTTCTAGGTCACGTCAGTGAGTCTTCATAGGTCTTTAAATTACGTTTGTAAATTCGTCATGAACATGAAACGTGTGACGTGCAGTCTCAGGCCTCCGTCAGCCAATAACCCCTGGAGCTTTAACCTGCAGGGGCCAAATATCTATCATCCGAACGCAGAGAAACGCATGACCTCCCCCTGTCCCCCAGGAACCCCCCCACACCTCTGTGAAGAAAATCAATAGCAGGGGAGTGCGACTGAGTGGGTGCGACTGTTAAAATATACACATCTGTCAGTCAAAACATGCTGCGAACCAAACATTTAACTGGAATAAACATACATAACTCTGACATGTTTCTGTGGCTCATATAAACGATATAAACGATCAAACAGACGTGGCAGTTGGGACATGATATGTCAGTTTAGTGAGTGTGTGTGTGTGTGTGTGTGTGTGTGTGTGTGTATATACTGTATATATGAAAGATGGTGTGTGAATAAAGGTGTCTGCAAAAGTGTTTAAAGGAAAGAGAAAGCATGTGTTTCCAGTCAAATGTTTCATAAATTTTCACATAATTACCAATAGATGGCGTGCTTTTTTTGGCATACTGTTCACTACGCAGGTGACATGGTAACTAGGAAGGTTTCGTTTTTTGCTGACGAGAATGTACCACAGCTGGCGGAAAAACGTAACAAGAAGAAGAATGTCCAGGATATATATATATATATATATATATATATATATATATATATATATATATATATATATATATATATATATATATATTCGTAGTTGCCTAGCGGATAGAAAAGTCAAAGCATTAGAATGTACACTATATGGCCAAAAGTATGTGGACACCGGACCGTTTGTGGTTCTTCTGCAAACTGTTACCACAACGTTGGAAGCACACGACTGTACAGGATGCCTTCGTAAGCCTCGGCATTAAGAATTTCCCTTCACTGGAACTAAGCGGTCCAAACCTGTTCCAGCATGACAGTGCCCCTGTGCACAAAGCGAGCTCCATGAAGACATGGTTTGCCAAGGTTGGAGTGGAAGAACTTCAGTGTCCTACACAGAGATATAACCTCAACCCCACTGAACACCTTTGGGATGAACTGGAACGCTGAGTGCACCCCAGACCTCCTCACCTGACATCGGTACCTGATCTCACTAATGTTCTCGTGGCTGATTGAACACAAATCCCTACAGCCACGCTCCAAAATTCAGGGTTTTTAAAATAAATTAAAGCTTGGTGTTTCCATCCATCCATCTTCTACCGCTTACTCCTTTTCAGGGTCACGGGGAACCTGGAGTCTATCCCAGGGAGCATCGGGCACAGGGCGGGGTACACCCTGGACAGGGTGCCAGTCCATCGCAGGGCACACATTCACACACACATTCATACACTACGGACACTTTGGACACGCCGATCAGCCTACCATGCATGTCTTTGGACTGGGGGAGGAAACCGGAGTACCCGGAGGAAACCCCCGCAGCACGGGGAGAACGTGCAAACTCCACACGCACATGGCCCCAGCAGGACTAGCTTGGTATTTATTAAAAGAAAAAATATATATATATATATATCAGATGAGTATCGAAATTGGCTACTAATCAAGGTTTCAATATCGGTATTGGTATCGGAAAAGAAAAAGTGGTATCGAGTCATCTCTAAAAGAAAGTGCAGCATAAAGCATCGTCTAACGCTCTGTCTTACCGCACGCAGGTAAACAAGACGTAGCAAAAACGTCGCCAAACGCTGGCCAACAACTTTTCATAAAGGACACAAACACAAACACAAAATGATCTCAGACACTTTCATAGAACACGATAATGACTATGGCGCAGTCGGCCGCTACGGTACTTGCGAATCTACAGACACGTTCTCTAACTAGCTAACCGTACTTTATTCCGTCATGTTAGCTGCTAATAATTCGATCCTAGTCAGCTCGGTTACTGGAAAACCACCACATGGGACGAAGCAGACGCATTAACGCTTCAGTTGCATAGCTACTAGATGTATGATTTGTCCACCCTTGAATAGAGTACTTGTGTTTTTATGCGACAATGGAGAGACTGGAACATGTATTTGAGGTTTGTACTGTTAATAGAATATTCGCACAAAACGAGTGCAGCGCGCAATAAAACCAGGTTCATTTAAACACAAAATCCTTCCACTTGGCAGTTGTGCACCGTTAACACTTTGCAAGCTTTTCACTGTTGTAGAGTTGGAGAATTGCAGTGCTGGGGAAATGCTTTCTCTCTGGAACGCGGGACTACCTGCTGAACGTTTTTCACCCGTTGCTTGAAATGCTGAAAAGTTAGCACATACACTTCACGGAGTCAGTTCATATTCTGCGCCTCACGCCGCCTGTACTGGATTAGAGATTAGAGAATCCACTACAGATTACTAATTACTACTTTAATATTGTCATTTGATCACATTACTGATCACTGCACGTAAAAAGTTAACAGTTTACTAATTACTTTACTTTCGCAACCTATCAGACCTGCAAAAATACACGACGAAGTGAGACTCATAGTTCTTTCAGTAATTTTAGAGCGCGTCAATGTATGACACGATCAGGAAAAGTTGGATTTATTTTAAAACGTGCCTCGGGTGTTGTCACTGATTGTAGGACGACCAGACCGATAAAATATCAAACTTTTCTAACTAGGCTAGTTTGGTGTCGCTAGCTAAGAGGAGGCAGAGCTAAGATATCACTGTATGGGTTTAGCTACTACAGCGCCATGCAAAGTACATTACCCTTCCTTACGCCCTGCTCATATCATGTTCACGTAAACTGGAGCTCATATAGACATTTACACACCTCGTTCTCCTGCTCAGCATGAAAGCTTACTGTTTCAGTTTCAACACCGTATATCCATTTTTCCTCACAATGACTCTGTGAGCTAGCGCAGGTGAGCTAGCGTTTAGCAGAATTGAAAGACCGTCAGCCAATAAGACACGAGCATTTCCACGTATTCACCTGTAAACCCTGTCTGATTGGTCTCGCCTCCGTTCACTGAAGATATTAAATTGCAGGCGGGTCTTCTTTTACCGACGTTCAGTTACGTAGTGACGAAACGCTCCAAGTGGAGAATTATTCGAGGCTACAGAAAAAATCTTCCGGGGTAAAACGTGATTTATTTTAAAAAATGCATCTTACTTAATATTGTTTTCTTTAACGTCATTTTATTGACATCAGTAACTGTAATCAAATCACATAAATTTAAAATGCTAAAGCCACCGGCCGACTTCAGCTAGCGGAGACAAGATGCATGCTGGGTAAAGTTTTGTTTTTTTTAAAAAATGCAGATTACTTGAATTTTACCATCATGTGGAGAATGTTAGCATAGGATACCGCCGGCTAGTTTTCTTTGGGCACTTTTTTTTCCCTTCAGTAAATGCGGGAAAGAACTAACAACTCAATGACATCGCAACCTTCAGGATTCTGACGCTTTTCAAATCCGCAAAAATCACGCCAACCAGGCTAATAGTTCATTCGCGTGCACATTCACACGTTAGAATTGTGATACTCTGAGAAGTAAACTTAGCACAAACATAAACAAGTTCTGGATATTTCTACCCCATGATGCCAGACCAGTCATTTTGTTTGTATGCTTTATAACATATACCCTGTTTCGTCTCAGCGGGGGTCACCATAGAAACGGTTAGCCTACTCACTTCACCTGGTTTACCTCAGAAAACAAGTTAAAAAAAAAAAAAAAAAAACTCCATAATAATAATAATAATAATAATAATAATAATAATAATAATAATGTGTTACATTATACAAATTTGTATATCATTATAGAAAAATACATAAACTCTCATAGAATTTATAAGGGTTTTAATGGTTATAATGGGAATTGTATTGGAAACTGTAATGCTCCCTGTGGGGTTCTACTGGTAATTTGTTGCCTTCTATTGGTCGCATGTTATGTCTAGTGGATACCATTAAGGACCGATAATGGTAATGGTTTTAATGTTTAGCTGATGGTTCGTAATGGTGTGTGTAGTGGAACCCATTAGAATTGCTCTGATGGTTTCTATTGTTTTGTTTGTGTTTTCAGAAGGGAAATGTGTGCTTCTGAATGAATGATTAAATAAAGATAATCCCTTATCCAGAGCGACTTACATTGATCTCATTTATACATCTGAGCAGTTCAGGGTTAAGGGCCTTGCTCAGGGGCCCAGCAGTCGCAGATTGGTCAGAAGATCATAAGTCCGGCGTCTTAACCACCGAGCTACCACTCCAAACATAAATCTCTTACAATTTTAAAGCACCGAATGCTATACCGATTTAACTATCGATCTCATACCTGCATTATCTCAGGAAAGTATACTGTGATGTAACGCACCGTAATATCGGGATTATATTGCTCAGCCCGAGCGTTTAGCATGTGAGAGGTCAGTCACGTGACCAGTCATGTTGAACCAGTGAGTGATGTGCCTATGACATGTGACAGACTGACAGCAGGGATCCGGGGACGAGACTGTAAACCGCCTGGTCCGGTGCGGGCGATGGAGCGTTTGGTGGGCATCGAAGAGAGGCGTACCTATCAGGGAGGGAGCGAGGGGGGAACGCAGTCGGAGGGGACGGAGCGGGGGATCGTTAACACCGGTGACAGCCCTGAGGCGTCTCTGCCTATCAAACCAAGCAGGTGTAGCTGTCTGTGGAGGCGACTTAGCTCAGCTAACTCGATCTATATTTGTGTGTGTGTGTGTGTGTTAGACAGGACAAACTGCCACAACCCCCTCCCTTACCACCTGTCATGTCAAATCTGCCTCTGTCATACCTGTTTACACCCCTAACACCATATTACCACCCCAGCCCACGTGGCAGTGATTCAGAAATCTGCTTTCATCTCTGCTGTCCTTGAATTATTGACTGATAAAAAGTCGGCGGTGTGAAAATATCCGGCGTACGCAACTTCCTCCTCCGCTTCGAACACGATACATTATTAACGGGGCCTGCAGTCTACTCAAAAGCAGCTCGTTCGTCGTCCTTCCCATAACGTAAGGAAGAATATGGTTTTCAGACGCACCGGGAGAGCAATCGTGGACGTGCTTAATCTTCGTTCGACATAACTGATCTGAGCTGTAAAAGTGTGACGGATGCTGGAGAAATTCAACTCCACGCCGTTCTGACCGTCTGTGCCACGCCGTACGCACATCTGGTAGCGTGCAACTTCGGCACTCGCGTTTTAGAACGACTTCGTACAGCGTTGGTTAAAACCACTTTCATAAATGAAACGCAAACACGGCTGAAGCTTTTATGTAAACAATCACGGGCTGTGCTCCGACACACTTTCTTCTATGGCGCAGGATAATGACAATCTCCGTCGTGTGGTGAAAAGCCAGGTTAATTCTCGTGTTTCACTCGTACAAGCGTGACACATGCTGAAAGAATGCGCTTCAACAAAAGCCTTTCATCTAAAGTGCAACCCAACCCTGCACCAATCTGCACGACGCGCATGAACACAGAGCTACAATTCGGTGGAGGTGGGAAAAAATATGGCAAATGGCAGAGTAATAGTAAAGAGGGGATACAACAACAACAACAACAACAACAACATTTTTTGAATGATAATAAAGCCAAAGACATCTTGTCTTTGCGTTACAGTAGAATAGAAAGGAGGGCAGGACGATAGAATATTGATAATGGGATCACTGATGTCACAGTACGCTTAGATATCACGTATACTGCGATAACGTGTTTACAAACCGACTACAAGCCGATGATTTGGTACTAAGGTTTTGTACGTTAAAAATTAAATTGTAAAATGGTACAAAAAAAATAATAATAATTTTTTAAAACTTTTTTGAAATGAAATTTAATTGGATTTAACTTTCATTTTTATTTCATTTCATTTTTAAATAACTGTATTTTATTTCATTTTTTTAAAATCATTTTGATTCCCAAACTGACTGGATACAGACGACGTTAAAATGGCCTGCGTCATTTTTTTTAAATTGTAAAACGTTACAACCGTTTCAGGGTTTTTTTTTTTTAATGAGTAAAAAAAAAAAAAAAAATATATATATATATATATATATATATATATATATATATATATATATATATATATATATATATATATATATATAAACGTCAAAATCAATATATGCTTGTAGACATTATAATAAATTATTTAATTTTTTTTTTTATGCAATACTATTGGCAGTTTGTGATCAATGCACATCATGCGTGATGTGCATTGATCACAAACTGCCAATAGTATTGCATAAAAAAAAAAAAAAGATATATATTATGATTCACAGAAAAGCCTTAAGAATCATACGATGTGATATTTTTGTCCAATAGTAACGAAGCAATTCTTTTCATTTGTCCGTTTGAATCGCACCCCGCTGCGCTTCCCCGTCCGTACGGTTTATTTAGGTGCGAAGTTTTCGGTCTCCTTAGTGCTGCCCGATGAGCGAAAAACGTTCGCGGGTACATGTTCAGCCCTACAGCCCGACATTCTTTCTCTTCTTTCCAGTGCATCGAATTCTGCGCAGTCTGAAAACAAACCGAACCCGAATATCAAGCGGACCGGAAGTGTCCATTCCGTTCCGATTCGGGCTCGGCGAACGTGCGGACGGTCTCGCGAAAGCGCCCTCGCCTTCTAGAGACGCGCTTACCGTTCGTGAAGGGAACGTATCTTCTGACTGCGAGGCAGCTCTGACAGGCTGAGGCAGGTCACCCTACGTCCAGATCGATCAGAGCTGCAGGGAATGATGGGAGAGCAGGGACTCGGGATGAGAGGGAAGACATGGGACACGCTTTACTTGCCCACAGCCTGCTGTTTCACAGCTCCACATGCTGCAGTCAACAGCTATTAATCCCAGTCAACTCACATTAGTGTGCCATAAGCTCACTGTTCCTGCCTGGCTATTTGTCACCTGAAACTGTTCTCGACATGGAATAGCAAACACGGACAGCAAGTTCACGTGGCTTCGAACCCCTTTTCACGTGGAAGCGAGAAGACAGCAGCTTTCAGCATCTTTTTAACTGCTCTTACAGCAATGTAAAGCCTAGAGCTTTCACACACACTGTATTAGAGCTGAGTGTTATCGAGAAAGACTCACACCGCAGTCCATCCATCCATCTACTCATCCTCGTCAGGACCGCTTTGACTGGTATCCATGTTTACTTATAAACACATAAAAATACATATAAAGATATTCCACGATATTATACTGCCACGCCATGCAATGTAATGATGTTTAATTATTCTAATCCTGCACCTTGTCCCAAAAGTCTCCATACATCGGACACTTTTTTTTTTTTCTTTTTTTAAGCAACACGTCTTCCAACAATGTCTCATACGTCGTTTATACATTATATATATTTTTTTCAGACTAAAAGAAGAATCGTTCTCAAGGCTGGATCGGGAAGCTGGACGGGAAACATGGAAGCCCCGCCCCCTTCTCCCAATCTCGCACGCTCTTGCCTCGTACCTCTTCCCGTTCTGCAAACGTAAATAGAGGACGCTCGGAGTGGATCGACATGAAATAGAATCTATCCGTGTATGTCCGACAGCGCCGACGGTGTATATTAAACATCGGTTAACTGTGTTCATTAGAGATAAACAGAAAAATAGTTGGCCAAATAGGGTTTAAAAAAAAAAAAAAAAAAAAAAAAAAAAAAAAAAGGTTTTTCAGAGAAATAAGAGAACGAGAATAAGAAAAAGGAGAACGATCTGACGCAAAAAAAAAGGCTAAACAGGCTTTAGTGTCTGTTCTAACACTTTACAAATAATGCCGATGATAATTAAAGGCTGTCGTCGTTGACGTTTTTTCCCCCGGCCGCCACTCTCCCACTCCTTCCTGCGCCAGTCGCTGCAGATGCTCCGAAACTTTGAGCAGCATCAACAGTGAAAATGTCGGCCATCGTGGATATGAGACAGTCGATCTGTAACAAGATTACGCTGAAAATGTACTGTTACAGCAGTTCCTTAATGCACAGCTGATAATATCATTACGCCTCCTCTACTCTCCTTAAACCTGGAATGGGGGAAATGCCCGTTCTCTTGTCTTTATTTTTATAGACCAATCGTTCGTCATGGTGTTTTAAAACGGAAAATCGCAAGCAAGGGGAGAAGGAGAAAAAAAAACAAAACAAAAAAAAAAGCAGATCGATATCGCACAAAGCTAGTAAAATGTCCTTCACGACATAGGAAGCCATTAAAGCGGTTTTCTTTGGGAAATATTTTGGATTTTGTTATACACTGAAGACTGTTGGGGTTTTGAGACGAATGCGAATTTCGGCTTTCGGTGCCTGATATCTACATTCAGATCTGTTAAACACTTTTGGTGCCAAAGCACTCGATTTTTCAGGTGAGCAAAAGTATTGGAACAGACCGTCTTAAAGTACATAACACTTAACATTCGGTTAAATATCCCTGCGTCAAGCCGGCGACTCACTGACGTCACCAGACTGTTGCATTTTTCTTTTGTGATGCTTTTCCGGACTTGTCCCGCGGCTACTTTCAGTCGTTGTTTGTTTTGGGGGAGGGGGGGTGTTTTCGCATTTCAGTCTCTTCTTCGAGAGACTGCTCAACGGCGGATTGTGAGACCTTCACCCTCGCCCTCTGGAGGTTGTTGGTGATGTCACTGACTGTTGATTTTGGGTTTCTCTTCACAGCTCTCAGTGTTTCCGTCATCAACTGCGGTTGTTTTCCTTGGCCGACCCGTTCCGTGTCGGGTTGTTAGTACGCCAGCGGTTTCAAGTCAGATTGCTGAACCGGCTATGCCCGATGCTTGTGCAATTGCGCTGATCGAGTTTCCCTCCTTTATCAGCTTCAAAATCCTTTTTGACCAAACGTGTAGAGTTCACAGGCAAAACCCAGGGCTCAGATACAGATATTCAGAGCCGTTCATTGATTAAAACAATCCATTTGCACACCTGTACGACAAGAAACACCCATCCGTCGCACGTTCCAATACTTTTGATCACCTGAAAAATGGGTGGGTTCAAACAAAAGGTGCTAGATTTATATATATATATATATATATATATATATATATATATATATATATATATATATATATATATTTATATATATATATATATATAAATATAATCTCAAAGCCATTTGGAATTCAGTGTAAGTGTATATGATGGTGTTCAATATCATCAATAAGAAAAACTCACTTTGGTTTCAAAAATAATGAATAATCTGAAGTGATTTTCGGCTGCTCACTATGAAAAGTGCAAAAGCGCTCATGCAAAACTAAAAAGATTATTAATTACAGCCGCAAAACTAGTTTGTCAGTGATTGACTAGCAATGGATGAGGAGAATCAATATCCAATTCAGTGTCCTGACATCAAATACACTCTTTTAATACATTCATGTATCCGATTCCCTACGGTATGCCGACGCCTGCTCCGTTTCCCCCCCAAGAAAGGCATCAAAAGCTGGAAAGTATTTAATATTCCTGGAGCTAGTGCCATTCTTAAGCATATCCGAGAAGCCACACTTTGAAAGCGAACACCAATGAAGCAGCAGGGAGCGCCATGTTAACCAATAAGAGGAGCCTATAAAGAGGAAATGAAATTAAAGCAATGTTACCAGGAGATGTGCTAAAGCGGTGAGGAGGGGGATAAAGGGGGAAAGGTGGCCAGGTGATAAGACAATAAAAGCGTGCACACGAAATACTGAGGTCTTATGAAAATGAGCCACAATCTTTGTCGAACACACCACAAAGCGTTCCAGGGAAAACGAGGCAGCGTTGTATATCTGAGAGCCCTGAAGCCATTGAGTGCTGTTCTACAGGTGGTGATGGTGGTCAAGCATGCTGTAAAAAAAAAAAAAAAAAAAAAGGCCTCCTGATGTTTTATTTTTTTCAAAAAGTAACAGGCGCAGGGTGGGGTGCGTTCCACTTTAATGACAACCCCTTTCTGATTCGGCGAAAACCGGCATGGGCTGACGTGCCGAATTCACCCGTGGCCAATTAGAGCGACATGAGATGGCCTGCTCTGGATCCCAGAGCTGAAGCCACTGGAGAGGACCTGCAGCATGCAGGTGGGGCCACCGTGCTGGCTTCCTCCTCCGTGCATGCTGCATGACAAAACAGCTCGAGCACAGCTTGCACAGCACCGACCGAGACTGTTTTCTCATCCAGCATGCACCGAGGAGGAAGCCAGCACTTGCGGCCCCACCTGTATACCCCCTCCGGGGCACTGCGCCTGGGTGCCACCTTGGGGCCTTTAAGAGACATCGCGGATCCCTTAAGACGCCGCCCTCGTGTGTCCTGCACCCCGTGCACGCTCGCTGTAATGTTTGGAAAATACGACAACAGGCAACATCACGCTGCTACAATAACAAAAATGGATCTGTAACTATAATTGCAGCCGTCTCATCTCCTCCGGATAAAAGCGTCTCTGGAGAGGACGGTGTATTTGTGTGTGTGTGTGTGTGTGTGTTTCAGGGGTGTCTGCACGAAAGTAAATAACCCAAATGAATTCAAGCCACGTAGCTTATGAGACGCATATGAAAGTAACGTGCATTCGAATGAACGTAATTTCTCTGTGAGGCAGCACGCAAAGCGTAAACAGAGTAAACGGCTAAAATTACCCCGAAAACCCCCCAAAAACACACAACGCGGCCCACCCGGACGCAAACGCCAGCCTGATGCGGACGACTCTCGCTGCAGGCGTAACGGAGATGAGCAAAGTAAATATTGAAAGCATTTTTCCTGCCGACCATAATATGTTTACAGACTACGACACCGAGACCGATTTTTTTTTTTTCTTTTTTTTACGTCCTTATTTGCATATTTTCTGGAACGGTTCAGCACAAACGTACCGTGCGGTGAAAGAAACAGGAAGTGGATACAGACGTGTTCAGAAATCTGTAATATCTTCTCACATACGGGGTTTTCTATGCATTGTACACCAGCAGGACCGGCTGTTCTGAGATAAATATTTGCCACTTACAAACTCTGATTAGGAAAAGCTGATTATCGGGGGGGGCGGGGATTATATATATATATATATTTTTTTTTTATTATTATTGCAAAAATGTGTTTATTTATATACTTATTTATATACATAATTCAAATTATATATACACCCCCCCCCACCATTTTTATGCATCATTTTATATGTATTAATGTTTTACTTATGAATTCATGTATTTATTATTATTATTATTACTAGTGATATTACAGTAGCATAATATTTTATCATATTTATGATTATTTTTTAACACGCTAACATGTATAATATTTTTAGATTTTCATAATGTACTTTATTTATTTATTTTAATTATCAGAATCAATTAAAAAAAAAAAACATTTTCAGTATTTATCCGCTACTCTATATGTATTTCTTTGTTTTATTTATGCATTTATATATCTTTTATGACCTTTTTTTTTTTTTTACATGATTTTTTTTTTTTTTTTACATTTTCTAGACATAAAAGATTTTCCATAGCTTTATTTTTAATACAGTTTTGCTGACAGTTTGGTTCCAAACCTAAATATCGTGATACGCATCACCAAAAGGCCCAATGACGGAGTGGTTATCTTGATCGGTCCAAGTCTTATTATTATTTATTGCTTTGTAGGATAGCAGGGAGACAAAGTGAGTTACTGTTCATGGAAACAGAGCATGGGAACTGGATTTAGCAGGAAAACACTTCACATTCCTCATCTTTAAAACCAGATGAATTCCATACGACTGCCATGGATATCAATGAGAATTTAGACTGTTTCTACAAAATTATTACTGTGTACTTTATCTTCCTTCCATGTCAGTGAATGACAAATAAATGAGGAAACAGGATCTACATGGGTTTTTTTCCTCCCGCACAAACAGCCTTTCACAGACGCGTATTCACACGCAGAATTAATACATTTTTCAAACCGCATTTCTGCAAGTTGTGCATATAATCCATGCACGCTGAGCCAAAGCTAATGTAACCTCTGCCAGTGAGACATGAGCCCAGATTCTGCTGGAAGCTTGAGCCGGTATGGCGTTACCAGGCTGCTCGCTTGCAGTGGCACATTCGCACAACAGAACGGCCACTGGCACACAAATCTGCTTCCTGTTCCTTAGCCACCCGCACAAGCATCCGACTCGACAGCGTCGCTTTAACGCTTCATCTGAACTCAGGACAAACACGGTGCCATCGCTGTCACACAATTCCGAACCCTTCTTTCTCACTGTAACTCGCTGACGCTAAATTTATTCGCAAAAATAAAACATCTCTTGGCTGTCTAATTTAAAACACCAACACATCTGCTGAAGTACAGTATGATTATACTACTAATAAAATAGTACTGATTATCTGCCCAGGTTTAGGTTAGTATCGAGAGAAAGCGTTTAAATCTGAAGATTAAAGGAATAAAATCGAAAACGCATTCCGAGAAGTTCATTTCAACATCTGGATGAAATCAGAGCGTAAAATCGTTAAGTCGCTGCGTGCATGTAAACATGTATTTGTACTGAATGTGTTTTAGTCTCTTCTTTTCGCTGTTAAACCATTACACTGTGTACAGTTTACATCAGTGTAAATCATGTTGTGCCCATTCTGAATCAGTGTGTGTCCTTTAAAAATCAGTCTGTCTCTCTTCTGAATCAGCTGAGTCCTTTCTGAATCAGTTTGTCTCCTTTCTGAATCGGCTGAGTCCTTTCTGAATCAGTTTGTCTTCTTTCTGACTCAGAGTCAATTCTGAATCAGTTGGTCACCTTTCTGAATTGGTTTCTCTCATTTATGAATCAGTTGAGTCCTTTCTGAATCAGTTCTGAATCAGTTTGGGTCCTTTCTGAATTAGAGTCTTAAACCTGATTGGGTTTGTCTAAATTTTGAATCATTTTTGTCCTTTCCAAATCAGTTTGTCTCCTTTCTGAATCAGTTTGAGTCAATTCTGAATCAGTTTGAGTCAATTCTGAATCAGTTGGTCACCTTTCTGAATTGGTTTCTGTCCTTTCAGAATTAGTTTCTCTAATTTCTGAATCAGTTGAGTCCATTCTGAATCAGTTTGAGTCCTTTCTGAACCAATTCTGAATCAGTTTTTGTTCTTTCTGAATCAGTTTATCTCCTTTCCAAGTCAGTTTTCTGTCAAATCAGGTTCTCCAAAACCCTGAAACCCTCATGTTCTAATAGTCAAATCACACTGGTACTGTCATTTCGTTAAATCTTCATTCTTCAAGTACAAAAACACACACACACACACACACACGCACACACACATCATAGTTCAGCACATATGTTCTGTAGATGTTAGATTTTCCTTATGTTTGCACTACACTCATTTACAGTCATTTATAGGCACGACATCTTTTCTAAATTGTATTCAAAAGATTCTCGGCACGTTCTGTTGTCTTTCATCTGCAGCAGCCTGTTCAAACGCGGGTTTCCTTCAGGTACGACTGATTCAGCCAGCGTGAATTAGCTTCCTTAATCAGAACTCCCGCCAGTGAGCGGAGACATAAGAAGCACCACAAAAATAAGTTAAAAAGTGCTGTTATAATACAGTTTAATAAAGGGAATGACGAACATAAACACACACAAAGTACACACACACATACACGTATGCACAAAGCTTCCCATGGAGCGACAGGCCCCTTTGCCAGATTCTGTTTGTGCACAAGCAGCTCTCGCTGGGTTTCTCCACCCGCTGAAGATGAAAGTGTAGGGGGCTGAAACGTGAGCTCCAGATTCCCCATGCAGCAGCCTCCCATGGGCTCGGCAAAAACGTCAATACACTGCACCCAAGCACATCTAACACAGGAGGAGCTTCTCACACACACACACACACACAAACACGGAAAGAGAAACCAGCGACAAGATAACCAGTATCACACACATATAAAACCCTTTTCTTGTGTTTTTAATGAAAAAATAACGAGTATAAATCCACCAGGAACGTGATCTTTGGTGCCATTAATTACTCTGGTGAGAAACCAAAAGAACACGAGTGTTGTAGAAAATCCGAGAAGCCGTCTGGTGATGCTGAAACAATAAAAACACCGAGAAAGAACTACACTCGAGGTATATTTTGTCAATAAAGATAAGCCCTTGTCCATTCCTGTGCTTTGTGTTTCACTGGGTGATGTGGGAGAGAAAGAAGAAGAAGAAGAAGAAAAGAGAGCTGTGGGTGCTACTGAGGTAACGAGGCCATCTAATGAGACGAGCGAGGGTCCGCCTCGCCGTATGTCATAACCCGTACCCTGCCCTTCATCTCCTCTTATCGTCTCATCATCTCCTCATCTCTCGCTCGCTCCATTTCTTCCGCTTCCTTCCAGCCTTGGCGAGTTGGCCGATGTCCGCTCCTCGAAAAACACTGGCTCCTGGAGCCCTGGCTGGAGTTTCCCCTCATGAAAGCCCCATCTGCCTGCTTCAAACTCCCACCGCTCTTGTAACTGGCGCATCCTCAAGTGCCTGCTGCCTCCTGCCATCTGCCCCTGCCTGCCACAGACTCGCTGTTCAGCAGCTTCACCCACTCTCGCCGCATGTGCGTGTGTGTGTGTGAGTAGAAGAATTACAAGTCCTAACTTGACAGCTGTTTCAGTGGCTAACGGGAAGATCTCGGTATTCCTAGACAGCATGGAAAGACATCAGCAACTATTGTAGATCACGAGCACAGAGGCAATGACTCGCAATAGCTTTTAAAGCCTTATGGGTTTTTAAAGACTGATTAAAAAAAAAAAAAAAAAAATGTTCCTTAGAATAAAATCGTACAGTATCTCTACCTTTTTTTGAGAGAAGAAATTACAAAACAACAACAAAACACGTGCTGTCGTGTCGCCTCAAACAGCCATATGATGTACCACGGGACATGAGGTCTCTCGGTCCACTGGGGGTCTGAATGGACCAGGGCTTTGCCTTTTGTGCGCCTGACAATTAATTATCCTGCTGCTAATGATGAAGCCTCGCCCGCTGTGAGAGGACTTTCGGCCTGGGGGCGGCGGGGGTCACCGAGGTTACAGGTTATTGGGACAACAGGTCTAGCCTGCGAATTCTAACACACACACACACACACACACACACAACAGAAACATACCTATGGACATTTCCAAGTGTGCAAATGTGCATCCGGAACAGCTCTCACCATATTCCCACTGAGCGTTTGATTTACAATTAAGCCGTACGTGCTGTAAATTAAACCCCTGGATTTAAACCTGATGACAGACGGCTTGATTCCAGACACGAGAAAACTTTTAACTGCAACGAATCCAAAAAAAGAAAAAAGAAAAAACAGTGAGTGTTGCTAACTCCAGCACATAGCCAGAGTCTGCAGCTCTGAGGCAGATCCAGTTTTGCCGCAGCTTCAGGTTTCCCAAGGTCCCAGTTCCCCATGAAAATGGATGCTAAATAACTGGGAAATTACACGCATGTTGGTTGTGGATGATTTGGAGGCCGGGGCGAGCGGGTGGAACTGCAGCCAGCTTCTCTAAATTACGACTGCGTCAAAGACGCCGTTGTGCGCCAAGTGAGTGTGAGCTGACCGAATGCTTTACACTTTTCCCTGTCACTTCGGATCACTTCACAATTAGGTCTAAGGCCTAACCTAAGCATTAAGGCCTATACGGCAAGGTTTATATTCTGTATCCCTCCCCCTCCCCCTTTTCCTTTTCTCGTCAGCCGTGTTCTCTTTGTCCAAGCTTGTGCTCGTGAGAGCAGCTGCAAAAGCTCAAGTGTGCCTCGTTTCCCCCCCCCCTCTTTTTTATGATTGGACTGACAGGATGAATCGAGTCCAATACGGATGCTAATAACATGCTGAAATAAGGCTCTGTTCTCTCCTGAATAAAAAGAAAAGAAAAAAAAAGTAGAAGTGGAGGGGAAAAAAAAAAGAAAAAGAAAAAAAAAGCGGAGGCCATGATGGATAATTAGGCAGGATGGACACCGGAGCCGTTATTCTAACCTGAGCAGAAACGTACCAGACTTCTAAAAATACCCCAAACGCGAGGTCGGAATACAGCAGATAGTGCGTCACCATCAACCCGTCCACTTTTCCTCGCCGCAGCACGCGACATGAATGACTCAGCAAAAAGTAACCTTCTCAATACGACGTTCAGAAAACGTTCAGTTTTAGCACTTCAGCGCTAGTGGTTTAAAAAATAATAATTTTTTTTTTTTTTTAAATAAATCTGCTAAATTAGTTCAGTTTCTACGCAACAGTAGCCCGTGAAGGCAACATCAGGCCTGTTCCTACAGTCTTCTGCCTAACAAAGCTTGACAATATTTGCACAACAGCCCCACTGATCTTGTGTCTCATTAAACCGGGTGTTTCCACAGACGGAAATTAGCGGCCCCCTCGGCACAATTATAAGCCGCTTCCTAATGACGTTATGTGTTTGGCGACGTACGACGCGCACGCTGCTCGTTAGGTAAACGAGGAAGTCAATTAGCGCTGTCGGGGAGCGAGTCACTGGATGCCTGACCCAGGAGGAACTGCGGCACCCGTTTTTTGTTTTTTTTTCCCCCTTCTTTTTTCCAAATCTGGGTCGTACAGTTCTTTCAGTGCGGGGTTTTGGTGCTTGAATGGCCACCGTCATTCCTTGGATTCACGGACATCTGCCAGAGGGGAGGCGGGAGCATTTCACTGCTGTTTAACCCACTGCGTGGCCATGTCCAATCAATTGAATGTTTTTCTCTCTCTCACAGAGGCGGGGTCGTGCAGGGCGGAGTTTATCACGAGGACAAGCGCCTTTGATTGGCGCAGCAAGCCTCGAGCCTCAGACTTTCCTCGACCCCCACTGCCCTTCGCCTGGCTTCACTTCTGGAGTCCTTTTCATTTCTTCATGGTGCCCCTTTCTCCTCCACCTCCTCCTCCTCCTCTTCTTCTTCTTCTTCTTCTCAGTCCTCCTCTTCCACCCTCCATTTGTTTGCATAAATAAAGGAACGGCAAACGAGTGCAACCATCCAGCTAGCGTTCTGTTCTATTTTTCACCTCAGTCTGTGAATGGCGAGCCAGGTTTAAATGGGGAGGAGAAAGCTGTTAAGAATATAAAAAAAAAAAAAATTAAAAAAAAAAACACCACACACACACGAGAAAAAGAAACCCAGAAGAATGATGTTGGCCAAGTTGAACGGTTTTAACTACACACTGACACTAGAGAGAGAGGGAGAGATTCTTATTGGTTTCTCAGCCCACGTACAGGCGGCATCTGTCAATTCTGAAGCGGAGAGAATCGATCCACCAAAAAGAAAGGAACACATTAACGAAATGTCACTCGGCCCTGATTAAGGTGCATTCCGCAGCCAAACTTCAACACATGTTGAACAAAGGAAAACACTTTTGGATGAAGCTTCACTTCTTTTTTTTTTTCTTCTTCTTTTTGTGGGAAGAATTTTGGCTGTGAAAAAGTACCGGATAAACCTTCTCCCATTATTAGTCATGACATTTCAGTTCTTAAAAAGGTTCCACATGGTTCTCGCCTCCAAGCCCACTGCCGGTGACGCACGGTCTCGGCCTGAACGCTTCGGCAGCCGTCCGAGCCGGACTCGCCGAGACGGATTTCGGCCTTCGGATGTTCCCTTTCTTTGGCGAGTACATGCTCGAATGCATGCTCGACGCAGCGATGGAGGCAGAGCTTCGGACAGCGCGAGGTCATGAATATTTTACATGTTCTATGTGCGAGACCGTTTCGACTTTGGAAGAAGAGGGATCGATATTTCACTTCCCATGCCGATGGGTTTTATTTTTTTTTATTATTTTTTAAAATTTATTTACCGAAGCACGCTAAGCAAACAATGGAAACTCTTTTAATCAGAGACGAATGCATTTCAAATAGGCTACACGGTAAAAATCACAGAGTGTGTAGATATCTGTCTGGTCTCAGGTGCTTAATCAAGAGAGACACTCAGTAAAGACTTGTCCATCATTGAACCTCAGTGGGTTGTAAAAGTCAGGGGTCAATGGCATTGATTTGTAGCACCTCAGAGGCTGAAATTCAATTCTTGTAACACCTTGCCAGCCCGTGACATACAAGAGGGTATTTAGCAGAAACCCAAACAGTGGCGCTGTGAGGTTTGTTTGTTTGTTTATTTATTTATTTATTTATTTATTTATTTATTTCCTCACTCCACTACCAAAAAGCTCACCCCTTACTTCTTGGACATGCCTATAAGGAAAAATATTGCTACACCAGCATACTATATAGTGTGTCCAGAAATTTCTGAAGCCCTGCTAGGGTTTCGCTAATGTTTCTATATGCGCAACGGATAACGGGCTAATCCACAAAGAGGGCCGGATCGCTTTACAGACGGATGAGAGGATTTTCCACTCCGCTCCCGTCTCCCACTCCATTTGTAGTCCGGGTCTCAAGGTTTTGTTTCCTCAGACGGTCGCACAACGGGTATGCAGGAACACCGCGTCACGAAATCCGTGTCCCGGGATGTGCACGATTCATATCCTCCTTCAAACAGGTACATTCACTGATCTGGATGCAAGCCGTTTGGTAGAGCTATTCCAAAATCACTGAGGTATGATGTAGCATGAAATGGGCATTTTCTAAAATAAAACAATGTTTTTCGGATCTCTCGATGGGGAGGGGGGTTTGGGGGTGAAGAAAATTTCTTCACCGTCATATCCAGAGCAATGACAGATGCATGCGATTCAACTATAATATATATTTCATGTAATTATTAGTATTACTGCCCAAACTTTATGAATGGAGCGCTCTTGTGCATCATAGATCCATAATCCGGAATATTCTCATCATCAGTAAACGTGCATGAGAGCCGTTCTCTGTCGTTATCTTCCTACTCGAACTCTTTTACCTAAATCCGCCGTGAGTACTTTAATAACAACTGTGTATTTAGGAGATTTGTTCGGGGTTGCTTTTGGTTTTCTTGCCCACCGTGACCTCTTTCACGAGCGCTAAGTTTTCTCTCATGATGCTGTTGGAACCTGTTCCCAGGCCTCCGCATGCCATGTTTATAGGGGACCTTCGCAGAGGGGAGTCATTAAAGCAGAAAACGCGGACTAAAAAGGGAAAGAGAGAGAGAGTACGTACTTCGCGCCAGACGTCCACAAGTAACTCAATCTCATCTGGGCTTTACGGCAAGAAACGCGAGGATAGGAGAAAAGGGGAAAAAAAAAAAAAGGTCCTCGCAGAACACATGCAGTGAGTATTATTAAATTTCAAGTAATAACAGAATCGCATTTTATTTCTGTGCTAAAAGGTCACCCTGGTCTTCATCATCAGGTTTCTAGTAAAAACAACAGGGGGGAAGAAGAAAAAAAAAAAACTTTTCGAGTGCAGAATAAAACTGAAGTATACGGTTTATTATTCAGAAACGGTACAGCACTCCGCCAGTGGCTCACGCATTAATATTTTTTAATGGTTACAAATAAAATGTTATATCCCACATCAAAACTACAGTTCGTGTTCCTCGCAATGTGACAACGTGTAGTGGTAAGGTTACCTCTAAAGTGTCCTGAACTACAATATTTAAGGGGGGGGGTTGTTGAAGCCCCTCCAAACAGCAGGAGTAGGGGATTTGTTCTGCTTGGGCGCACTGCTGCTTTATTCACATAACCCCTGAGGTGGCAGCCTGTCAACAGTGGATATGGAAGAAAAATCAAAGAGGCTGGACAACAATAAAAACTTCCCTGTGAGAAAGCCAATCATTTTCCCATGTTGTGTTTGCATACCGGATGACACTGTTCACATTTTACGTTTTTCAAAACAAAAACAAAATAAGAATAAGCGCTATACGCATTAGCGTTGGTGAAATTAGGAGGGGGGGGGGGGGGGGATTTAAAAATATGCAAACCATTTCTTTAACTAGCAGACAGGCCAAAATAACAGCACCGACTTTTTTAGCGTTTGGCAAAAAGGCTGAAGAGTATTCAAAGTGTACGGGTTTGGAATGTTGAAAACGATGCTCATATCTATTTTTAATCAAACAAACCTCAGGATAAAAAAAAATAAAATAAAATAAATAAATAAAAAAGCCCACGAGCACCTATTTGGTATTCACTGAACAAGCCACAGCCTGGCATTTTGGACTTTTATATTGATGTGCTTTCGATAAACATATTTATGAAGTATATATTTGGGTATGTCTTAATATATGCATAAATGAATGCAAATGGTACTGAAACAAAGAACACAAACCACTTATCGTTAAGTTCTACACAGTAAAACGTTTTTTTTTTTTTTTTTTTTTTTTTTTTTTACAGCAGAGACACTTTGCTGGGTGACTCATGAAAAAACACTTTCGTTCCTCTCACGTGGAAATATGAAAATGCTGCAATTTTTCAGATTTTCAGAAAACAACCCAAACAGAAATGGCTACAAAACAGACCACAATCATCCCCCAACACCCCACCCCCCATACAATCTACTAAAATCCAAAATTCAACTACAGGAAAGTGTGTGAAATGGGCTAGTAGGAAAGCAGGTACGGGGAGATATCCACCTCTGTACTCTTGGTGGTGTTGTGGTCTGATCACACTGGGCGAGTGTGTGCACTTATCACTAGCTTGCCACTGCTGGGATTACACACCACAGACTTGTGGGAACACCGCACCAGTCTTGTTAATCCAATCGCTCATTAAAATTTCATGCAAATCCCTCAGACAGATGCAGTCACAGGCGGCGATTGGGCTGATTAACACCCAGAGTGAGAGAAGCTCCAGTGCTGCTGGTGAAAGCTCTCGAGATGGGATGAAATGTGATCTGGGACCAGTTGATGAAGGAAGAACAAGTCAATCTTCATCACTCACTTAAAGAACATTTCAGGCTTCATAGTTCCTGTGTCTTAATGGTGCTGAAAGTAATAAAGCACGTCACTGCACCAGCCCAGTCCTCACTACACCTCGGCCCCCACTACACATCAGTCCCCACTACACCTCGGCTCCCGTCTACACCTCAGTCCCCACTACACCTCAGACCCCACTACACCATGGTCACAGCCACACCTCGGTCCCCGCTACACCTCGGTCCCAGCTACACCTCGGTCACAGCCACACCTCGGTCCCCGCTACACCTCGGTCCCAGCTACACCTCGGACCCCGCTACACCTCGGTCCCCGCTACACCTCGGTCCCAGCCACACCTCGGTCCCAGCCACACCTCGGTCCCCGCCACACCTCGGTCCCAGCTACACCTCGGACCCCGCTACACCTCGGTCCCCGCTACACCTCGGTCCCAGCTACACCTCGGACCCCGCTACACCTCGGTCCCCGCTACACCTCGGTCCCAGCTACACCTCGGTCCCCGCTACACCTCGGTCCCCGCTACACCTCGGTCCTCACTAATGGGCATTAAGCTGTGGTGTGAAAAGTCTTGAACATGCTTCTTAAATGCACTATGTGAATCGTAAGGCTTTCTGAACACCCATTCAAGAACATTCTATTTCAGCAGAAGCTTAAAAAAGCTCAAAAATGGTTTAATGGATGCAGTGCCTCGCTAATCATTTAGCACGGACAGACTTCAGACTTCTGAACTTTTAAACACATTATCCCTAAACCGTGCAAATTGCCTTGAAACTAAAATAGTCTCCTCTATACACCGTTCCTGCTATTTTGTAGCTGTTTACATGATTTTTAGGAGAGTTTTTGCGACAAACTGCCTGTAATGGAGCACGGCAGCCAGCATATCTGCAGCTACCCGTTAAACAATTAGCTCTGCCCAGACTTGACTCTATGGAGGCATGAGGAGTTTGGGGGGGAGGGGGGGAGAGCAAACCTCTCCAACAGCTGGGCACCTCTAAATGAAAAGCTATGAATGCCCTTCAAAAGCCCTGACCATTATGAATGGTTCTGTGTGTATGCGTTTGGCATGGGAGACATGGGAATCGATGGAAGCATCTGTTGAGTGCCGCCGGTTCCAGATGAGTGCCCATGCAGCTTAGCAACCGTCCCATTGGCCCCCGTTATGACCAAAGGGCAGCCGGATCGGGTCCCTTCAAACCTGTTGCCAACATTTGGGTAAAAGATAGTGTCCCCTGAGGCTAGGACAATGAAGCTGGCCCGACAGAAGCTGCAAAGCTTGGAGCCGGAAGACACTGTTGTTTAGATGGTCAAAGGTCAACCCTCTGAGACCCTCTTGCAGGACTCATCATCATCAGAACTGATGAATCCCCTTGGATGAGTGCCATCTTGTTTTCTACTACTACTACAGTTCCTTGCTAGAGCTCCTTCCTCCCTGTCAGATAGTTCAACGGGTGGCTTCCTGTCCTGAGGTTGGACCTGTTGAAGCCTGAGCCTCTTGAAGGTTAATTACCAGTTCAGAGGCACTTAAGCAGATTTGGGGTCTAGGTAAGTAGACTCCTCGTTTTTAGGTTCTTCCTTCTCATGCTGTCCCTCGCCTGAACCCAGGGAGGATGGGAGGATCACAGACTCATGATAAATGAACAGAGCTGAGAGACATGAGAGATACGGTCTGCATGAAAGCTGGCTTCAGGTGTCCATTTATCACTGATTGAGGCTGGTGTACGAAACCATGCTCACAAAGCGTAAACGTGTAAAGGTTTTACCACATGGCTCTAGTGAGGGTCTATTTTTCTGGGGATTCCTCAACGCTATGAGGTATCCATTCATTCTCTACCACGGGTTTATATTAACTTGCTCATTAACATGTTATCGTGTCTATAGTAAGAACTTACATGGAAGATTCTTTATTATTTATTTATTTTTTAAAAACATTTTTCTGTAAGGAAATTTTGCATTTTTGGAAGGAGTCTCCAGTGTCAGAGGTAAAACGGATCCATTAAGTTTCCCAACATGGGAAAGTCTTCGAGTCGAAAGGCTTCGCAGTAACGTTAGAAGAGACGACCGATGAAGAAATGACGGTACAGCTGTTATAACCTAAGCGATAACAGGAACCGACTTGTTTCAGAGAACATAATCGGATAAAACGCACAAAGTGTTGTTCTTTAATATTTCATGACGCCACGCCATCGTTCATTATTTTCCTTTTCATAACGTACGGAACTATTAAAGTCTAATTCTACCAAGTGGCTTCCGCTAGCAAACTGCAAACACACACACACACACACACTATTACTCAAACGAAGCTAATAACACATTCATGGTTCATTGTCTGCATCCGTCCAAAGATACAAAGAACACGGACACTCCTCTGAAGGCCATTCCTACTTTTCCATACTTTTTCAGAGCCCTTGTAAAAGTGCTCTGAAATATCAATAGTAATTCATCCTCATTTAAAACAGAAGACCGTATCAAGACCATTTACGTCGAGTGGGACACAAACCCTATTCCGGGATAGATTTAACTGGATCAGTAATAATTGAATCATGGAATATCAGTGCAGAGAGAGCCTCTTACTATAGAAATATTACCAGGAGTGCCTGGTTGCTTAACATCCAGGGACAGCAGTTGATTAATATGAAGTGCTCGATATCACCCATAGTTGATTATGCAGCAAGTGGACGCTCCGGTCGTGACGTGAAACAACTCATTTCCAGCACGTGCCTTGAGCGAGAACGGAAAGTACCTAACCCTGTCGACTTTGGCTGGAACTGAAGACTCTTCTTCGCTCTCAAGTGACACTGAAGCGAATTACATACGACAAAAGCAAAAGTAGTCCAAATCGGAGAGCAATGGGATCGTGCAGGAGAGTCATTCGTCTTCGTTTCATCGCACCCGAAGAAAGAAAACGATAAGCAACGGTAGATGGGTTCAAAAATATGTGAAAACTGTGCGGTCGAGCAAACTAGCTGAAAACTGGTGCAAAACTATTCCCCAACCTGGCTGCACTGTTGAGCCAAAGAAGCACGTTCTCATGTTTCATCTATTTCTGTAATTCCGATGGACTAGCCTGTACACTCTAACACACACACACACATACATACAGGATTGCTAAATGATAATAATAGATCTCCGATGGTGGAAACACACTTAACTGACATATCCTTTCCTGGAGCACCAGTCCTGTGTAAACACACTTCCCATCTATGCATAAACATACACAATGAATGTGCTTGTCTGCATGACTGAGCGTATTCAGCCCATCAGCATCCCGCTGTTCATCTCGTGTGTACAGAAAGCCCCGCTACTGCACTATCGAGCTAAATGGGTACTTTCCTCAGGAATAAATAGACCGAAAACCAACAGAGTTTTGGGCACTAGACTCCATCTGAGTCAACAAAACCGTTTGAGCTTCAGACAGAGCGTTTAAAAGCAGGGTTGGTTTCGCCTCCTCACTCCTAGACCAAAGATCCACTGAACCATTCCAGGTCACACAAGAGTTCCAGCAGCTCTGTCTTTATGGCTCAGCGTGTGGACCACACATCGTTTAAGTATACAGACGGAGCACCACCGAGCCAAAAGCACGAGAACCTTTCACATCGGAGATCTGTCTTTAAGCAGAGGAATAGAAACAAACAAACAGCTAAAAGTTCGCCGTATGAGACAGCTCGACTTAACGAGCGCAACCCGCACATGACGCGTCGGTGAACTAATCAGTAAACTAATCAGACAACTAATAGTAACTAATCAGACAAGCCGACTTTGTGTCTGGGTTATTAGTATATATTTTATATTATTGGCCAAACAGGTCTGCGAAAGAAAGAAAAACTTACTCCTTATTACCTTTCGCAAAACAATATTAGAATACCAACTCGTACGGGACTCGTTTATTAAGATAGATATGAACGGATTTATTCGGAAAATCATTCGTAGCAGCATCTACACAAGAAATGCGGTATTCTTGAAAATCCCATAATTTCAGAAAAAAACGTTCACGATCTACTTGTGCTTCTGAGTGTGTGCGCAAGTTAACGCGTGAGAACACTAACTAACGTAAACTTCAATTTATCGGCTTTAAATCGTACAAATATCGCACTCTTTCATATACGGATTATGCTGTAGAGTTGAAACGGCTTACTTTATTACGCGATGAGCATTATTGAGAAAACCTGCCGTTTTATATCGATTACAGAATATGTAAAAACCGAAGAAAGTCAGCTAACACATACTGAGAAATGGCGATCAATTAAGCGAGTTAATAAATAAAGAGGAAATGAAAAGTACAGTGAGCTAGGTAGCTAGTTAACCGCATTAATACAGACTATGAGAACGATACGAGATTATAAGCGAACAAAAGGCTCAGGATTCACCATGACCGCGAAGAGAATAAAGCGGTCACTATGGACAGATGAATAAATGTTTGCGTCTTCAACAAAATGGCAGCGAGGCGTTAGCCGCGTCCTGTCCCCGTGTCGTATATCGTAAAGGTGTCGGGCTTCGTTTATCGGTCTTTTAGTAAAGTCGCGTGTAAATGTGTGCGTACATTTTTTGCCAGATCTATCAAAAATAAATAAATAAATAAATAAATAAATAATCGCAAATGAGGATTTTCTTCCTACTCGTGTGCGTATGTCGATCACCCGTAATGAGCGAAGCATGTTCCCGACACAGCTCATTTGCATTTTGTGACGCCCACAAAAAAAAAAAAGCGCAACAGAGGGCTGGAAACACGAAATGACTACTAAACAGTACAATAAAAGGCACAAAGGCAGAAGTGGAAGTTATTTTGACTCACTTCTACGCCTGTAAAAAGAAATATATATATATATATATATATATTTAGCAGTGTAACAGTACATGAAAAGGTCATATCCCCGAGATAAATTTCAGGAACTGCAAATTACGTATCAATTAAGTGACGTGACAAGAAAATGGTGATTTGTACATTAGCTGCCACTTTTTACCCAATCAGCTTCCAGGAAACTAAAACATGGAACTGGGCAGCGCACTGTAGCTTTTAATTGCCCAGTGGGCCAGTTAATACATTTATGACGTGTCCACCCCTGTAATAATACTGTCGACAAACTTCCATAATAGCGTGTAGAATCATTTTAAAAGGAAAAACGCTAAACTTTCTTTGTTAAAGTGCACCTGTTATGGTTATTCAGACAATACCTTTCGTGTAGTGTGTTATCGAGCTGTTTGTGAATGTAAAAAGTCTGCAAAGTTTCAAAAATCTAAGCGCACGACAAACGGAGTCATCGACTCCTAAAATAACGAGTCGATTCTGAACAGCTGAATCGAGTCGTTAGTGATTCCAGACTTTACTTCCTGTACTAATCTACGTAGGTTTGTAACACAAAACCCCGCCTCTGGCGTTCATCGGCTGCTCGCTGACGGCGCTAGACCGATCACAACAGACTGGGACGTCTGACCAATCAGAGAAGAGTACGCTCTCTGAAAGGAGTTTCGAATGAATCATTTAGAACGGATCATTTAACGAGTCGTTTGTGACACTGGGGGATAAAAAGGTAATGCTGCAGTTTAAATTATGAGCACGTTAAAGTGTTTTTTTTTTTTTTTTTTTATCTTGGAGGCATGTAAATCTATTGTAGGAGACCTTTAAAACAAAATTAGGCCTGTTTCAAAACCATAATAGGTGCGCTTTAAAGAAAGAGAAGATTCTGAAGGGGAAAAGAAAAAGAAAAAAAAGTATTCTTACCTTTTATAGGCCAAGGACATAGCAGAGGGCCGACCGAAAAGAGAAGGAAAAAAAATCTGATATTAGATTATATTATATTAGATATAGACACCAGAGTTCTTCTCTAATAAAGGAAAGCAATTTTGGACCGAATATATTTAAATTATACAACACGGATTAAAAATTCCAGCAAAAACGCAGAAAATATAAATTTATACATTTTACATGTACTAGCACCACAGTCGCAAGATGACATTTTCCTTCTCCGTTATTTATTTACTGACAGAATAATTAGACATCAGTGTTTCTCGTGCATGAAACGTCTTCAATGGACCGTCTATCAATACGAGCGGAGGGCTGAATCCTCTGCCAAGAACCAACCATGCAAATAATCTCGTGCGAAGATTAAACGCGTTTATTAACGTAACGGAAAAATCTCTCGCGCTAGTTTATAACGTTAGTTAACCGAACATCTATACATGACGGTTTACCGAGACGTCCGTGTGTACGTACGCCGCACATGCTCATTGTTTGTGTCTTTTAGTAAAAGGTTAAAAGTAAGGTAGCTGGACAAAGCCGCTCCGTTTTACCCGACAACAACATTCTCAATGTTCCTCTAATGAGGTTTGGAATTTTTTTCTTCTTTTTAAAAAAAAAAAAAAAAAAAAAAAAAGGAAGAAAAAGTGTATAATTCTTGAATGGAGGACAAAAGAGAGTGCTGGGAAGGAAAGAGCAGAGATCCTTGGAGCTAAATCCTTACAAGGCACGGATTTCTTGCTTTCGGCTAGGCCAATAAAACGCTAATTGGTCACAGAGCTCGTGTCCGGTGAGACAAAGGGACGAGACCCCCGCCCCGACAGAAGGCCTTCAGTTCTCAGAGCGTCGCCATTGTTCGTCTGAAAGAGCCTGATAACTTCAAGTGCACCCGGGTACAAAGAAGAACAGTGGAAAAAGTTTGTTTTAGAGCAGACCGGTGAGAGACAGGAATGTGGACCGGAGCTCAACAATGACAAAGAGCTCATTGGAGGATTTTTGCTCCTTCGGTCGAGACGCTGGAGGAAGCACCGCTCCGAGAAGCGCTGGGTCCGTTTCCTCCATGACCAACAGCGTTCGCCTTTGCTCACATCGTTGCCCTTTCTCTTTTATAGAAATCTGTATTTCATTTTCGTTGATTTGCTCCAAATTATTTTTTCCTTTTTCCCCCAGAATCACTGTGAGTGATGAGTATTTAGTAGAAATTTTCCATGAAATCGAGCCCAAAAACTGGGAACCGGCCCCCGCTTTTCTCTTGCCTAATACTTACACCATTAACTATTCCAAAGTAACTAAAGTACATCTGTAAATCAGCACGATTGCATTAGCAACACATTGCATGAGCTGACGGTGTTTTTTTTTTTTTTTTAACGCAGCCATAAAAAATGTTAAACTAAAATGGCAAATAAATAATTCTATCGCATACAGATGTATGTATGACAGGACATGGAAATTTCCAACATTTCCAACTACAGAGATCTCAAGTTTCAACGCGATGCACTGATGCGTGTCGGAGAGAGAGAGGGGGGGGGGGGGGGGGGGGAGGGGTGGTGGTGGTGTGGGGGGGGGGGGGGATGGGCAGTGCAGTGATCAGATATTATTACAGGAGATTTGCAAGCAGTTTCAAATAACACACCAGTCTCTTTAAAGTGACTATGAAAAATCACTTGGAAATTGAAACTTTAACAGGTATTCCTATAAAATACCAATCAACGCCGCTGTAATCTCGCAGCTGCCTGGAATCTATTATCGGTCATGCGAAATTTCACGCGTCTTTCGTCCGTTCTCGTTCTCCTGCCCCTGCTCGGGGAGGGTGAATTTGGGTTGTGCGAGATACGTTGCTGAATTTTCAAGGCCTTGGAGGCAGTGAAGAAAAAGAACAAAAGAGCCCAGAGTTTCCTGAAGCCCATTTTTCAGCGCCGAGGGGAGAAACTGGAGGTCGAACATCTGTGCGGTTAATTCACTGTAGCGTCGAGTCTGGCGGAATGCTCTAGAAACTTGCCCGAGCTGGGTTAAAGAACGCAAATATTCCTAATCTGCTGCTAGGTTTGTGAGATATTGATCTAGCGATAACCCCCCCACCCCCCCACCCCCCCTGCTCGCTATTTAGCATTGTAAAAATCGCGATGAGTGATTTAAACGTCCAGTAGCGATAAATAAATTGGACAAACGCTCATTCTCACTAGTTTAAAGAGAGTATGGGAAATCCTAACAATATTACCAGCTGTGCAGTCAGGGGCTGCTTGTTGGCAGTGGCAATCCCGAAAACTCAGCCGGATGGCGGGTTTTCGCGTGATTCCACAACAGCGGGCAGTAAACCGGACGGTCGGTGCCTCCAGGATCACGCGATTTTGCGATCGCAGAACCTGACGTAGAATGGATCAAACTTGATCGCAAACCTTGTAGTAGTTCGCCGCGGATTTGGATCATCACGTGACGGCGTCAGTCGAACGCGCGTTCAGCCTCTTCGATTCACGTGCGTCGAACGCGAGTACAGCTAAAACGTCCCATTTGTCAACAAACGTCACCGTGCAAAACAATTACGTGCGACTGCAATTTCGCCAGTTCAGAACGTAATAAAGACAACACAAGGAAGTCGGATCGCAAATTTGGAAAAAAGTCGCAGCAAAATGAAGCGTTTTCGGAATTTAAAAAAAAAAAAAAAACTCTGAAATCCTGTACGGACCGAACGGTGCAGTTTGGTTATAATCCGTTTACGAAGCATTGATGTCTGACGTCTACGTGGACGGTATTTGTTTCCGTTGATCCGCTGCTCAAAGTGTTTGAACATGTCTGAGCATCTGAAAACAGCCCTGGTGTATTTAATCACGTTATAATGATCATCACCATGGTGGCTGTGGGTTACTGATCGGAAGGGCGGGGGTTCCAGCACTGCCCGGCTGCCACTGTTGGGCCCTTGAGCAAGGCCCTTAACCCTCTCTGCTCCAGGGGGCGCTGTATCACGGCTGACCCTGCGCTCTGACCCCAACTTCCTGACATGCTGGGGTATGTGAAGAAAAGAATTTCACTGTGCTTTACTGTATACGTGATCAATAAACACTAATCATCATTAATCACCATGAAGATTATTTTTAAGTGTTAGACACTTCTATGAAAGGGTGTGTGAGTGTGTGTGTGATTGTGCCCTGCGATGGACTGGCACCCTGTCCAGGGTGTACCCCGCCTTGTGCCCGATGTTCCCTGGGATAGTGCCCAAAGAGCACGCGAGATGGGCGGAGCTTCCAGGTGGTGTCGGATAAACATCGAAGACACCCGTGTAAATCCTTCCCGATTCATGCTGATTGGCTCAACATCTACACGAATAAACGTAAAAGTTGGCCGGTCTGGTAATATAACTGAATTGGAGTCAGCGTTACAGGATATCGTGGCAGGGTAAAATCATGTACAGATGATTAAAATATTATCTCATGCGAGCCTGTCTGCCGCTCACTTGTTGCGTCATGAAAGCAGCGGAGAAAAAGAAAACACGTCCTGCGTCCAGTCTCCTCACTCACTCACACGCTCGCTGTTCCCTTCCGGGACCTCTTTGTACACTCTCTTATTCTGTCCGTCAGAGAGCGTCTTTAAGAGGCCTGAGATGTGGGTCATCATGAGTAAACCCAAACACAAATGCTGCCGCTATAGAACCTCCTAATCGAGGAGGAACCCGAGAGCCTAATTTGCAGCGCTATATTGAGGTCTTTCCTCAGTTGAACACAAAAGCCGGAGGATGAGGAGCTCAGCCGCCCCTACCCGACGCCCCCAAACCGCACCGCTCGTGTAACTTGAGGGCTAATCAGATTGAGGAAAAAAAAGGTTTTCCTCGCGTAATCCCGCCCCCCGCCCCTTCTCACTCTTTCGTTTGGCTTTTACTATGCGGGGAAAAGAAAGAAAAAAAAACACAGCAGCGGGCTTTGGCCTGCTCTCCATTCCGTCCTACGATGACCTCATCATCGCTGGCTTTGTCGAGTTACCCTGGGCAACGCTGGCCTCACTGGATGAGTGGCAGCTGGCTGTGTGTGCAGATGACCCTGCTTTTGACAGGAACATGCCCTTCAGCCACCCCGCAAGAAACCCTGAAGATACCACCCAGTGCTGCAGGGGGCGATGCCCCGAATGTCAATCCTGAGACTCAGGTGATCAAACTATGATGTCTGAACCGTGCCATTTTGCTCTACGGAGTCCGGTAATGTACATAATCAGTCGAGGCCTTATTAGAAAATTGATATCTAAATATTTACAGCAAAATATTGCTTAAAAGTTAGGGTTCAAATTTAACGTGTTATTTTCACCCACAGGACAGTTTTGAAATCCGTTTATTAATCATTATGACGAGTTCAGCCTTGGCGATACTGATATCGCAAAATCCTGCGTTATAGACACGAGCAATTACAAGTCCTGTTGGGTCCTATGTGCATTTTTGACCGTCCCACTTTACTGTGGGTGTTTTGATCAATTCCCAAAAACAGGGGAAAAAAAATGTCTGCAGGCTAGTTTTTAACTGTGACGGATTATGGGTACACCCGTTGGTTTTAATTTACTGAAGGAATATTACAACTGCAATGTGTTGCAATACAGATGCAATATACTATTATCACTAATGGAGCAATGCTTGGCTACCTTGTTGTTTTTTTTGTTTGTTTTTTTTTGTATCTAACTTGCATCTAAATCTGCATAGTACTTAAATATCATCATCACTCATTTTGTAGCTGGTCTCTCAAAATGGCTTTATCTTGGTGTTCATCTGATGTTACAGCGTAACTGGAAGAATAATGTGATCGACTGACACCACCGGCTTATCGTATTTTCCTAAAGTGTCCAGTCATCTCCAACAACATGTCTGGAACACACAAAATGTTAGAAATTCTAATCTTGGCTAGAACAACCATTAGAAGCTAGCTAACAAGCAGTCAAAATTAAAATGGCGCATTTTCCTGAACATGATCGAAGACTAAAACGTAACAACCCCACCCCACCCCCACCCCCCCCCCCACCCCCCACCCCCACTTTCGTCTTGCAGGCCTGCGGCATAAATTATTGGCTTTCCGATTTCAAAACAACACTCCGTCTTTGACCAGGACATTTCTGCTTCGTAAGATCATCTGTTTTCTAAATTAATGTTGAGTGCACTACTGGTGTTCTGGCTATTTTACCTCAGCATATCCATCACCGTTTCTATATATTCAGTCTTTCCTTTTTTTCAAATGACTGAAATACAATAGTGCCTTCAAACAGTTTGCAAAGAAATGTTTAATATTTAACAGAAACTCAGACTTTACTAAAAGCAGTTTATTATCATCATAATAATAATAATTGTTGTTAGTAGTAGCTGTAGTAGTGGTAATAGTAGTTATAGTAGTAGTAGTTATAGTTATAGTAGCAGTAGTAGTACCTGTAGTAGTAATAGAAGTTGTAGTAGTAATAATATTTGCCGTAGTAATACTAGAAGTAATTGTAGTAATAGTAGTAGTAGTAGTAGTAATAGTAGTGTTAATAGTAGTAGTAGTAATAGTAGTAGTAGTAGTAATAGAAGTAATAGTAGTAGAAGTAATGGTAGTAGAAGTAATAGTAATAGAAGTAATAGTAGTAATAGAGGTAATAGTAGTAGTAGTAATAGTAGACGTAATTGTAGTAATAGTTGTAGTAATTGTAGTAGAAGTAGTAGTAGTAATAGAAGTGATAGTAGTAATAGTAATAGTAGTAGTAGTAGTAGAAGTAATAGTATTAGTAGTAGTAGTAATAGTAGTAGAGGTAATAGTAATAGTAGTAGTAGTAGTAGTAGAGGTAATAGTAGTAGTAGTAGTAGAAGTAATAGTATTAGTAGTAGTAGTAATAGTAGTAGAGGTAATAGTAATAGTAGTAGTAGTAGTAGTAGAGGTAATAGTAGTAGTAGTAATAGTAGACGTAATTGTAGTAATAGTTGTAGTAATTGTAGTAGTAGTAGTACTAGTAGTAGTAGTAGTAGTAGTAATAGAAGTGATAGTAATAATAGTAATAATAGTAGTAGTAGTAATAGAAGTAATAGTATTGTTAATAGTAGTAGTAGTAATAGTAGTAGAAGTAATAGTAATAGTAGTAATAGTAATATTAATAATAGTAGTAGTAGTAGTAGTAATAGTAGTAATATTAATAATAGTAGTAGTAATTGTAGTAATAGTAGTAGAAGCAATAGTAGTGTTAATAGTAGTAGTAGTAATAGAAGTAATAGTAGAAGTAATAGTAGTAATAGTAGTAGTAGTAGAAGTAATAGTAGTAGTAGTATTAGTAATAGAAGTAATAGTAGTAATATTAATAATAGTAGTAATAGTAGTAATTGTAGTAGTAGTAATTGTAGTAGTAGTAATAGTAGTAGTAGTAATTGTAATAGTAGTAATATTAATAATAGTAGTAATAGTAGTAATTGTAGTAGTAGTAGTAGTAGTAGTAGTAATTGTAATAGTAGTAATAGTAGTAATAGTAGTAGTAGTAATTGTAATAGTAGTAATTGTAGTAGTAGTAGTAGTAGTAGTAGTAATTGTAATAGTAGTAATAGTAGTAATAGTAGTAGTAGTAATTGTAATAGTAGTAATTGTAGTAGTAGTAATTGTAATAGTAGTAATAGTAGTAAAGAGATGTTAAACATTTAGTCTAGAAACAGAGGTTTAAATGTTTGTTTTTTTTTCTTATTCTGCCTTTTTAAGCATAATAACTACACACGCCTGTATCAGAATCGCAGCATTCAACTAAATTCTTGGCTTTGACCAAAGCCAGACTCAAACAATTTCTGCTGCAAATAAATTTCATTAAACTGAAATGCTTTAGGGCTGACGCAGTCCTCCCAAACTAGCCGTGCTAAAAATGATCCCATTTTCAAAAACCGCAACGATGATGCAATGTCGTAGTTTTGTGTGCGTGTATGTATATATACACATATACACACGCACACACGTGTGTGCGCGCACTTCCCCGAATTTTGTGGACCACTTCAGTAGCCTCGTCTCTTTCCGTTTTTCTCAGAATTGATATGCACGCTAAGGAAGACGAAGTAGTCAGTTCGCGCATGTTTCACAAACACCTGACCTTCGCCTGTTTACTTTGATAACCGTCTACTTTAGCCATAGCGGTTAACGCGAGATTTACCCGTGTGTGATTCAAGAGGGAGCTGTGGCGTGCTTGAGAGCAGTCAGATTGTGCTTGACCTGGATAGACGTTCCGATGTGGGTCTTCTGAATAAGATCTGATCCAGAGGAAAGGAAGAGTAAAATCATGGAGATGTTTTCTTGATGTCCATACAGTTTCTACTCAGACAGCGACAAGGCCAGCAATCAAGAAAACGGAAACTTCTGTTTAAATCTTCTGCTTCTCACGTTTTGTTTAGTCCCGTCCCCCCACCCCCCCCCCCCCCCCCTCGACCCGAAGCTGCCAGTAATCTCACTGAATCACACACAGGGCTTAGACCGTCCGATATAATGATCCTCGTTCTTGTTCACAACTTCTCAAAAGGCAGAGCTGTCAATACAAACCCCAACATTTCTCATGCATGACTAATACGTTTCACAGTCTTGATTCAGTGAGTGACTTTTATATTATATTTACCACACGGAGCCGCTTTTCACATCGCTCTGGAGCTCAGCGCTCTTCCCGTGCGTTAACGGCGACCTGAAAATGGGTTCATTTCACGTGAAACATTTGCTAACACTTAACCTAATCACGTCTACCTTATAAGCCCGTCATCAATCCGTTTCAACGGTTTGTTTTTATTATACGACAATTACTCAGCGATTATACGGAACGGTACTCTTGCGGTACTCATTCATCAGTATACGAACCATACTAAGACATTTAGATCCAGTGGCAAGCTGTTATCTTATCACAATGTTCCGGAATTCTCAATTCCAATTGGTTAGAAAGGCTCGATTCATTAAAGATGTCGATTTAGCATTTTTGTTAGGCGTGTCAGGGCGTTGTAACGATTAGAGGTAAAGCTGGAACTCTTGTCTTGACAAGCTGCAATTTCTGCAATTTGAACTTCAAGGAAAAAGCGAAGTCTGGAGAGGGAATGAATGGAGAGCTGTGAATAGCTACTATAACACAAGGCATAAGAGGAATTTGTTTTGCAATCGTTCCATGATGTAAAATGTAACTCCAAACAGATCATTTTTTAAAAAATATATAATGTACAGTGGTTCATACTGGCGAACTGCTGTTATATTAGACGATCCTTCACTCCAGGATGTGCTCTTAGAGGAAAATGATCAACTGGTGATTAGTTTCCTCGAACAGCACGTCATGGTTTATTTTTTTCATCTTTCACCTAGTGCACTGTTCCATTATCGGTCGTGCGCTAACAGCCAGGACTTCAGGAGCGAGTTTCTTCCGAGGCCCGTGTTAGCTCACTGGTTAGGGATCGGTGTCTGTGAGGTCCCAGGACTGGAGGTGTTTGACAGGTGTGAGGCTTCAGCCAGATGTTTCACAGTACCACTGACCTGTCTTGCAATGCCTGGAACTCCTAACTTGACTAGGTTGCAATTATGCGCGTACTAATCTTGAATGAATCTTCCTTAAATCTTAAAAGATCTCCATGTTGCTATTTCTCCCAAGTGTTTTTTTTTTTTCTTCTTAAGTGAAGTAGGGGGTCGGCGATGTGACAAAAAATATCACAGCGTGATTCCAGAAGGCATTTCTTCGATACACGGAATGCAGCACAATATACATATACAAAAAATAAAAACACCTTGTTCGATAACACTAACATCTATTTTTAAAAATGCCATTTTATAGAATTTAAATAATGCAGCTTTAAAACTGAATAGAAAAAAAATATGTAAGATTAAGTACAACATCTTAATAAAAAAAAAAGATCAGCTGCTTACAGGTATATTTTTTATAATAATAATAATAATAATAATAATAGAAGAGTAATAATAATAATAAGGGGAATAATAATAAGAAGAAGAAGAAGAAGAAGAGTAATAAGAAGAAGAAGAGGAAGCAGAAGAAGAGTAATAATAATAAGAAGAAGAAGAAGAGGAAGAAGAAGAAGAAGAAGAGTAATAATAAGAAGAGGAATAATAAGAAGAAGTAGAAGAAGAAGGAGTAATAATAATAAGAAGGAGAGTAATAATAAGAAGAGGAAGAAGAGTAATAATAATAATAAGCGTAATAATAATAAGAAGAAGAAGAAGAAGAAGAGGAGTAATAATGATAATAATGATAATAAGCAGAAGAAGAGTAATAATAATAATAAGAGTAATAATAATAATAATAAGAAGAAGAAGAGTAATAATAATGATAATAATGATAATAAGCAGAAGAAGAGTAATAAGAAGAAGAAGAAGAAGAAGAGGAAGAAGAGGAAGAAGAAGAGTAATAATAATAAGAAGAAGAAGAGGAAGAACAAGAAGAAGAAGAGTAATAATAAGAGGAATAATAATAATAAGAGGAAGAAGAAGAAGAAGAGGAGTAATAATAAGAAGAAGGAGAGTAATAATAAGAGGAAGAAGAAGAAGAAGAGGAGTAATAATAAGAAGAAGGAGAGTAATAATAAGAGGAAGAAGAAGAGTAATATTAAGAGTAATAATAATAATAATAAGAAGAAGAAGAAGAAGAGTAATAATAATGATAATGATAATAAGCAGAAGAAGAAGAAGAAGAGTAATAATAATAAGAGTAATAATAATAATAAGAAGAAGAAGAAGAAGAAGAAGAAGAGTAATAATAATGATAATGATAATAAGCAGAAGAAGAAGAAGAAGAGGAAGAAGAGGAAGAAGAGGAAGAAGAGTAATAATAATAATAAGAAGAAGAAGAGGAAGAAGAGGAAGAAGAAGAAGAGTAATAATAATAATAATAATAATAATAATAATAATAATAATAAGCAGAAGAAGAAGAAGGGGAATTCACAATATCTACAATATCTCGGAAATTTTGACACAAGTTCAAACTACGAAGTCTGCGGAGCGCTCGAAGAGCAACCTACGAGCAACAGATGTTCCTCTGGGAAGACTGTTTGCTTACCATGTAATCTGAAGCGCGTAATTTAAGCCTTATATTGAAACAAAGGCCACTGTTATTTTATTTCACGTAACGAACATTCTGAGAAATTCGGTTTACTATGTAGCGTAAGAATGCTAATCGAATTACCCGAGCTCAAAGAAAAGCGAAATGCGATTTTCTGCCCAGCTGGGAAAGACTTCCTGCCATCTTCATCATTTCACTTGTCAATACTTGCAAATAAATTCCTTTGTAGCTTATTGACTGACGACTTGCCTGGCGGGAAGCGCGTTCGCACGACTGGCACCTCCGCCGAGGCCCATGAAGCAGGTGTGTAAGAGACAGGAAAGAGGAAAATTCGGCTGCAGTAGATGCCATCCCACTTCATCAGAGCATTTTACCGTTAAAGGCTTATCGATTCGAGAACCTCATTAGAGCCTCTTTTTCTGACAGGTCCATATGAATCAGCAACCGTGACGTAGCTTAATAATTCGTTCCAAGCTGCCCTTGCTCCACTCTGCCTGTTTCAGCAATTCGATCCATCAAGCAAGGGATTATGGGAGAGGCAGGAAAGATCCATCTCCATCATTACAATGGAGAGTCGAGTTACTGGTGTCATTGAGACATTGAGAGCTATAAAGTCCAATTTGGAAAGAATCTGATATGAAGAGCGCATACTTATTGGTTGCCTTCTTCCTGTCGGTGACGTGCGTCAACACTTTCTACCTCCCCCCCCCCCGTTCGTTTTCGCTCACCAGCTGAGTGACCTCAAGAATAACCCGGCACTGACAAATCACTCCCACGTGTGAGACGGGACGACGTTAACGTCTAGCCGTGCGTGACGTGGACGAAATATTAAATATTATTGTACACTGTCACTAAAGTATGGCGAAACGTCAACACTTTATACAGCGGAGTATGCTTAAGCTAATATGGCCTTTATTAGGAACACCTGTACTCAATCACGCTGCCGCAGCATGATGAGTCAAAACATCGCCGTGAGTGAGCGTGCCTACTGTAGCCTCGGGTTCCCGTTCTTTGTATACAGGAGCGGAACCCGGTGTGCTCTTCTGGAGCTCAAGGTCCTACATGTGCATTTTGAGATGCTTTTCTATGCACCGTGGCTGTAAATAGGAGCTATTCGAGGCTAATGCCCTAGCCTTCCTGTCAGCTGCTTGAAGACTTTAGGTCCAACCATAACCACGCCCCCCCTGAATATCTAAATCATCTAAATCATGGAACCTGCAGGACGCTAGATCAAAGAAGAAGAGTGTTGGTGCCTACTGCTCTAGAGACCGTTGTACGTGAAAATCCCAGGAGATCAGAAACTCACCGAGATCGCACATTCTCCCCTTTCTGATTTTCGGTGTGAACAAAGCTCTTGACTTGTATCTGCGTTTTTTATTTATTTTATTTTTATTTTATTTTTTTTTGGGGGGGGGGGGGGGGTTTGCTGCCGCAACACGATTGGCCGATCGCACGGACGAGCAGGTATGCAGGTGTTCGTATTAACGCGACTGTAGGTTTCTCTGCGACGCTGCGATGTTTACAGATAGTCAGAGGTGCGGAACTGGAACTGCGGAAGTGCTGCTTTAACGAGGCCACGGGCAGCTAGTCATCCGTATCTGCATGCGACTGTAAACCGTACTCGTGCTACACTCGAGACCGGAGGCCCCTTTTATTAGAGCACTTTAGCAGACCTAGAGAATTCGCAAAAGCTTAAATAAGCCATTTTTTTTTTGTTCCCCTTGCCATTTGTTTCCTGAGTCCACAAGAAGGGGGGGAAAATAAATAAATAAATAAAAAATAAAAATTCAGCTGCCTCGGTTAATCCGAACAGACACGCAGTCCACGGGAAAAGTACAGAATCCAGGAAGAAAAGTGCTCAAGTTTGGCTTAAACAATTTATAGTACCAGTCACTGATATGAAACAGAAAGACACAAAGCCCTTAAAGCAACAGATCTGGAACTCTGTGGGAATGCACAATTTTGACAGCGAGCTCACAACTTTCGACTGGCCGCTTTCACAACTGCTTAATAACCGGTGCCATTCTCACAGCAGAGGATTGGGCAAGCCGCGCTTAAGACGTCCTCACTCCCACGGTGAAGAATCTGGTTCTGATTAATAACACTTGGCTAATGTACTTTCTCAGCAGAAAGCCAGAGAATCAGCATCGTTCCGCGATTGTAAATCCTTAAGAAGTTCTACGATCCATCTCGCACGGAAACGCGAGGCGGGGAAGGTCGGGACGACGGACCGAGTCAGCGTTCGGAGCGTTCTTCCGGCGAGTCGACTCGGACGCGACCTCTTCGGCGAGGTCGGATCCTTGCAAATTGTCCGCAAAGACCAGTTTCGGACAGAAACGGCACCGGTGAACTCCAGTAAATCTAACTCCCGCTCATACTCCTGAAAATTTTGTGATTGATCATGCTGCATCCAAATTACATCCTCGGAGAGTAACGTCTAAGGTAGCCAAGAAACAAGTGCCTTATTATCTCGGCAATTAACATTCTGGGATAATACTTGAAGAATTGCTAGTTTAAACTCCAGGGCCTCAAGTGAACCCTGGCATTTTAGAGCTTTTCGTACCTATCGCTTCTGTGTTATAGACACCAATATATTATATCTGAGTGGGAAAAGATCATTTGATTGAATCTGATTCATTGAATCAAACATTTTCATCAAAACTGATTGTCCAATTAAACGCTCTCTAGACCGTATACGCCCTGCCCCATGAGACGATCTCGCTCGACGGTGGCGGCTTGTTCGACGTGCGCGCGCTTAGCGCATTCGAGTTGCTCTTGTTAATCGTTCTTTATATTTAGATACACTATATGGCCAAAAGTATGTGGACACCCGACCATCACACCCATACGTGGTTCCTCCGCAAAGTTCCCCCGAACCCAGACATGTTCCAGCGTGACCAAAGAGCCCTGTGATCAAAGCGAGCCCCGTGAACACGTGGTTTGTCAAGGCTGGACTTGGAAGATCTCACGTGAGTCCTGACCTCAACCCCACCGGACAGCTTTGGGATGAACTGGACCGCTGCGTGCGTGTCTGAGCTCAATCGTGCTCTCGCGATTGAATGAGGACAAATCCCCACAGCCGCACTCCAAGATCTAGCGGAAGATGTTCCCAGAAGAGCGGAGGTTATTATGACAGGAAAAGGGGAACTAAATCTGGAATGTGACGTTCAAAAAAATAAATAAATAAATAAATTTGGGGTGTGACGGTCAGGTGTCCAAACTTTCGGTCATATAATGTTATCGTCAGGTTTGTTAAGATCCAGCAGAGGTGGATCTCGAAGATTATTGGCTGTTGCTCAAGTCAGTCAAGCACTTTCACACGCCCCCCCGCCCCATTTCATAGGGATTTTAAACTGTACTCTCAGCCAATCAGCTGCACACTTGCATTGCATCCTCTCCTATGCAAGCTGAAAGTATCCATTAGAAATGAAAACGCAGACGAAAATCGGGCTTTTTGGACGGCCGTGGTACTGCTCATCTTGTCCGGATTAAATCCTCAGCATCTCGCGGCGATGCCCGCAGAGCTCCCCTGAGAACTAATCCTCCGAGGAACATCACCTCCTCGCCTCAGCCTATAAGTAGCCCCGATGTCTAAATGAAGATGTTTTGAAGTCGGTGACGGACACAAATTCATTAATCACCCACAGATACTCCCACTGTCATGTCTGACAAGGCTGAGGAAGTGTGTTTGCAGGAGACGCCGACATATAAATCATTCAACTGAACGCAGCAGGTCAGGGGAAAGAAGGTAATAGGGAGAAAGCAGGGACTGGGCTTGGGGGTCCTGTTCCATGTCAGGAACATGTGCGTATGAATTAATAAGGAACAGGGCTCATGCTCGGGTATTAATGAAGAGCACAAAGGACGCGAGGCGATCGAGGGCTCTGGACTGTATGACTCAGTAATTGAGCTTGTGCAATCAATACATGCTCCTTTCCCCCCTTTGTCTTCTCCAAGACCAAACAGTTCATATTCAAATTCTCTCCCCTTCGCGTCCTGTAATTCTGTTCGACACGATTCCGAGCAACGCCTTTCCCACCGCGATCGTCGGCGGCGCCTTATTGACATCAGTGAATTTTCTTTAGGGGATTATGGTGGAATTAGTGTCCGGTAATCCCGGCAGAATCTTTCGATTCGTCCTGATTTACAAAGCACAAAGCGGAGTACAAACTGCGTTTCCTATTTACAGATCAAAGTTACAATTCTAAACGCGACTCGAAACATTTTCAGTGGGTTTTTTGGTTTTTTTTCTCTTCCAGAGGACGGAAAAGACCACATGACAAGATGACAAGATGCAGTCTTGTTGGCATTACAGATTTCCGTGGGGTTCCCCCTCCCCAATAATGATTTACAAGTGTGTAGAGAGTTTCAGTACAAGTTACGTCTCTTATTTTACAGATACAGTGCAGATACAACTCGGGACCATCAGTTACTGTTCAGAACGGGTGGGGAAAATGTGATCTCGGTGACTTTGACCGCGGCAGACGGATTGGTTCGAGTTTTTCAGAAACTGCGGATTTTTCACGCAAAACAAATCGCTGGAGTTTACAACGCGACAAAAACAAACACCAGAGCTACAGAGACTGTAAGAAACGAGAGGAAGGCTGTGAGGAGAGCCGGTCGTGTCTGCTCCTCTGTCGGTCCTTCAGCGGATCTCAGCGTCGCCTGGCCTGGAGTCGTAATTCTGCATCTTCAATGAAGAGAGGCAAGACCGAATCAGACAGGGTTTACAGGATGTGGAAATACTCATGTCTTATTGGCTGACAGGTCTCTATTCGATGTGTGAGTGGGAAAATGGACATATGTCGATTTTCTTACCAGTAAAAGGGTTGAAACTGATGTATCCTCTCATGAGTTTACACAGAGAAGGTCAGAGAAGAACGGCCTGACTGGTAGAAGAATCACAGAATGTCAGAGAAGAACAGCCTGACTGGTAGAAGAGTCAGAGAAGGTCAGAGAAGAACGGCCTGACTGGTAGAAGAGTCAGAGAAGGTCAGAGAAGAACGGCCTGACTGGTAGAAGAGTCAGAGAAGGTCAGAGAAGAACGGCCTGACTGGTAGAAGAGTCAGAGAAGGTCAGAGAAGAACGGCCTGACTGGTAGAAGAGTCAGAGGAGGTCAGAGAAGGTCAGAGAAGAACGGCCTGACTGGTAGAAGAGTCAGAGAAGGTCAGAGAAGAACGGCCTGACTGGTAGAAGAGTCAGAGAAGGTCAGAGAAGGTCAGAGAAGAACGGCCTGACTGGTAGAAGAGTCAGAGAAGGTCAGAGAAGAACGGCCTGACTGGTAGAAGAGTCAGAGAAGGTCAGAGAAGGTCAGAGAAGAACGGCCTGACTGATAGAAGAGTCAGAGAAGGTCAGAGAAGGTCAGAGAAGAACGGCCTGACTGGTAGAAGAGTCAGAGAAGGTCCTCAGAGAAGAACAGCCTGACTGGTAGAAGAGTCAGAGAAGGTCAGAGAAGGTCAGAGAAGAACGGCCTGACTGGTAGAAGAGTCAGAGAAGGTCAGAGAAGGTCAGAGAAGAACGGCCTGACTGGTAGAAGAGTCAGAGAAGGTCAGAGAAGGTCAGAGAAGAACGGCCTGACTGGTAGAAGAGTCAGAGAAGGTCAGAGAAGGTCAGAGAAGAACGGCCTGACTCAAGCTGACAGGAAGGTTACTGTAACTCACAACCACTCTGTGCAACCACGGTGATCAGAAATGAACCTCAGAACTGCAGACCACCACGTGGCGTTCCAGTCCTGTCATCTAAGAACAAGAATCTGAGGTTACGTTGAGCACAGGCTCGCCGAAATCACCTGAACTTCTGCAAACCTTCACCTGTACCTGCATGATTTCGTGCACCGGGCTGCTCAGCGTATACCTGCATGAACGCGCCGGTTTGTGTCTCTAGATATTTACTTTACCGTCCAGCATACTTCACTAGCTTCAAGCCGTCTCCAGTCCGAGGTACCAGAACTTGCCCTGACGTGAATGAATGGAAGAACCTGACAGCTCCGTTGAGCTTTTTCCTTCCCGTAGTTACGGTGCGTTTATATCATTAAAACATGCCGACCACGTTGTGACTGTAATCCGGCACTGTACTGGATCATGCTCACGCACATCGTGGATGCTTCAGAAAGCAGTAGAACACTGTATAGAAAGTTTCCACACCGGTGCCACAGCCAGATGCAGCTCCCTTCTCATTACCTGCTGTACCGTCTTCACAAAACCGTCACGGTGTCTCTACAAACATCGACAACATACCAGATACCAGTAGTTCTATAGTCCCACTTGTATAACTTTTTTTTTTTATATATATATATAAGGCCTATGTGTATCCCTATTTTATCAAATGAAAGTTCTACAAATACAGGTATAAAAACACATGATGTGCCGTTGTAGGAAAACGATCCACTTATTAAACATCGTCAGGCTCCGAGTCGGTGCCTCGTCGCTCCAGTACTTTCCCGTTTTAGTCGGAACTCGCGTCTATCCAACGGTCCTGTACTTTCGCTCGCACGATGCATCGCTGCTTGTTTTCATTCCCTGCACGGAACGAGACAGAGAATTATACGGGCGCGCGTGTGCTCTTTTTTTTTTCTTCCCCCCCTCGACAAACCGAAGTTGCACGCCTTAGCAACCATGTGGATTTTCATTTAAGCAAAACTCGGAACAACAAGCCAAGGAAAAGTACAAGTATATTGTTCCCTTCAGAGGCACAGACGGGCACGGACGCTGGGAAATGGCAAGCGAGCAGCTATTCGAGTAGATATTTTATGGTGGGAGGGGGACGACGACGACGACAAGGCAGTACATAAAGCGAGAACGGTGCAATTACAGATCGTTCTGCTAAAAAAAATATATATAAATAAATAAATAAAAATAACTGTTTACAAGATTTCCTTATCGAAGATACAGGCCATTAAGAATGGCACCATTTTGAGGTTAGGGACCATGAGATGTGGTAAGAGCTTGTTTATTTCTCACAAGTTTAACTTCTTCTCGTCTTTCTTCCACAAAGTGCTAACAGAAAATAAATAGGGGAGGAAAAAAAAAAAGAAAGAAAGAAAGAAAAAAAAAAGAAAGGCTGTACAGAATTTCGTAATCCATCCCCATCCAATCTGGTCTGCTCCGATGTGCTGATTCGGGTTCTTTAGCTGGCTCCTGGCTGTCAATACTGCTTTCTGAAGTGATCAGTGCAATGATGCTAGCGGATTGATTGTGTTTTTTCTGGAGCTACAAAGTCCTGTAAGAAACAACCGCGAAAAAGCTGTGAGGAGAGCTGCTCGCATCTGCTCCTCGGTCAGACCTTCAGCAGATCTCAGAGCAGAGGCGTGACCCGGCCTGCGTATTGGGGGATGTAGCCCTGGAGACGACTTCTTTGTCCCTGGATGATTCTCCACTCGGAGCGGTTCGTCACTACGTAACTGAACGGCAGTAAAAGAATACGGCGGCGTTGTGACACATATATTATATATATATTTATTATATATAAATAACGATTTTTTACCAGTAAAGGGGTTGAAACTGAAACCCAGTTACGTGAATGTACTCTACATGGCGCTGTAGCGGTTAAACCCAGGGTTTTCGTTACCACGGAGAGGCTTACACGCAGCACCTACAGTAAGTGTGAAATGGATAGACTTCTGTCTATATAATTACGACAAATGTCGCAGGCTCTTTCACAAATATGGCAAGGACGACGGTTGAAAACAACATGAACGTTGAACCCCCCAACCACCATCAGCTCCGGAACCCAGACAGCACCTACGCCCTCTGAAAACCTACGGAAAACCCTGTGAACCCATACACTGACTACGTTTACACGGACAGCAGTAATGTAATTATTGACCTTACTCTGAGTAAGATAATAACGTGATTAAGGTGTTTACACGAGTCGCTTTTAGAATACTCCCGTCATGTACGGGTTTTACATGTTATAGAACATAATTAGAGTAACAGCACGCGTCATTACGTCACCGCGCCACGCCGTCCGACGTCCCTCCGGAATTTCACGCATCGACATACAGTTGGTCTTCGTTATGGTACCGTATACAGTTTCGGGTGTTTTTATTTATTTTTTTTACGAACGCTTTAAGTGCGGTTAATTATTTGTCGTGCTATACGTGCTAATAGACGACTGATCGAAGCGGTGGGTGTGTCCCAAATCGCGTACTTACCGTCTATATAGTATCCGTGATACATGTATTTCTCCACACTGCAGGCCTGTAGTAGGAAAGTGTGCGATTTGGGACGCGGCCGAACTCTTCGTTCGCCGTAAAACGTTGAGAACTGCCGTGTGTGATCGCGTCCTGTCGCACAATGCGGTGAAAACTCCCACACGACGTTCATAACGTGATTAAGGTGTTTACACGTCACTACTACACGTCCATAATGCGACTAAAACAGGAGTACTCCACCTGTCTTAATTAGATTAGTGCTTACTTCGATTGTGACCTTAATTAGATTAAGGTCAGTAAAAATGGCTGTTTACATGCTAGTTTCTTAATTAGAGTACGGTCTTAATCGGATTAAGAGTGGATTATTGTTGTCCATGTAAACGCAGCTACTGATAGCTTAGTTGTGATACCTAACTAGCCTAGTCTTAGGTTAGACAGCCTTAAAACGTCTTATACTTGAAACAATCCGTTCGACGCGCGTCGTTTTAAAAACGTTAGGCGTACGTTTTTAAAAGGTTTTTCGACGGCGAAGGATCTGGGCTCAGCCCCGGATGATTAACAGTCCACCTGACACCTCTGTTTAAGAGTCTCATAGTGAGCTTTGAAAAGGTGGCTTTCCCCGTGAGGCACTTCTTCGCTACTTTAGCACTTTAGTGGTTCCAGTTCAACGTAAACATGTAAACATACTCCAATACAATACGTGTTTAGTACGTTCTCAACTTTACGTCTCCTTTTCCAGAGTGATTCCATGACTGTGCTGGGATAAAGCCTGTGAATCTTTTAAACACGGAACTTCCTGTAAACGGTCTGCACTTATATAGCGCAGGATTTACGGACGTTTTGGAAACGCTGATTGATTTATTGACTTATTTAGCATCTGCGTGGTGTGTGTTGGTCAGCAGTACCGTGTAAAGAGCATCACGGACATCTCCGTTTGCATTCATTTACGTTCACGTCTATTCGTCTATTAGCGGACGCTCTCGTCCAAAGCGACCTACGGAGGAGGGAATACAAGCCGAGCGATATATATCGAGCGGAGAACGATACAAGTCGTGCTCCCGTACAAGATTTTTTTAAAATTGAGTTCTAGAGAAACAAAGTGCGCAGAGTAGAGGTGTAAGATCCAGGGTGATTATTTATTTATTTATTTATTTGCTTGAAAAGGATAGCGTGGGGTTTGGCGTTTCAGGGGTTAGTTGAGTGCTGACGGAAGAGGTGGGTCTTTAGCTGTGTTTTGAAGACGGTGAGAGACTCTGCGGTCCGGATTGAGGTCGGAAGTTCATTCCACCGCTGAGGGACGGTTAGTGTGACGGTTCTGGAGAGGGATCTTGAGCCACGCTGAGTACGCGCTACTAAGCGTCGGTCGCTAATCGATCGCGGATCGCGTGAGGAAACGTACGCGGGAGAGAGTTGAGGTGGGGGAGGGGGTAAAGCCTGATAAACAGAACTGGAGGTTATTTTGACTCACTGTCATTTGTTTACGACTGGTTTACGGTATAATAGTATAAAAATGACTAAAACGACGATGTTAGACCCATGTTATTCTTAGTCCCTGACCGAGTGAGCTAGCATGAGGACGTGTTTTTAATAGACACGCCAAAGCTCTTCGGTAAGTGGCTCTGGATAAGGGCGTCTGCTAAATGCTGTAAACGTTAAAAAAATAAACAAACATGACAGTATGTTCCAGATATAAAAGTGCAGCAAGTCAATCAAGTTGAGGTTTATATTAGTCGTCTTATGCACGCTCGGATTCACGCACGCTCGGGAGCGAGAGCAGGATACGATCGTTTTTTTGGGGGGGGTTTTTTCCCAGGAAACGGACGTTTTCATGAATACCAAATTTCTTGTGTAAACGCTCGCATGAATGATTAACGAATAAATCCTATCCGTATCCGGCTTGATTAATGAGGCCCGTTGGCTGTTCTTAAACGAGTAAGAAGTAATGAGTTGAATGAAAGAAAACGCATAAAGCTGGGTTAAGCAGCATCCGCACTAATGACTCGAGGACATTCAGGACATTCGAATATGTTATTTCAAATGAATAGTTTACTCGAAGTCTACAATTTGGGTAGCAGTCAATCAGGTGATTTCGCTGAAAATACGTCTTTTTGGACGTTTGGAGGATGAAACTTCCTGCTGAACAGGCGACTCGAGATATTTCATTTGAGGGGGTAAACGTGTTCCGCTAATAAGCTTTTGGGAAAGTTTTGGGACGTGAAAAAATGAAGTGGATATTTTTTTTTCATAGCCTCTAATTGACGACTCGCAGGAAAAGCGATGTTTCGAGCATGAGATGTTAAGCAAGGAATGGACAAATGAGACCACTGAAGAATTTTAACACGGATACTTCTTGAGTAAAGTGTAAATATATTAGAGCTGCAACAACCAACGGATAAAATCGATAACCATCGATTTTAAAAAAATCGTTGCCAACGAATCTGGTTATCGGCACGGGGTGCGTTTACTCATTACGTTACTTCTGTTCCGAAAACACGCTCCGGAGAGTAAATAAAAAAGCTGTGTCCCAAATTGCGTACTGTACACTTACACTACGCATCATGTACTCTACCGTCTAGTGCGCTGGTTCCGCGGACCCCTAGTGGTCAGCGGTGTGATTGCACGAGGGATTTATTTAAAATTGATTTACAAAATGAAATGATAATTTGCACAAACCTATGAGGGGTGGACAAGTTCAAGTGTCGCACTGATGGATAAAATAAACAAAAGATCATTCAGAGAGTCAAACTAAATGTCGCACCAACAATAAAATGTAATGTACCAATCCCTGGGGAATGACGGGTTCTACCAATCAACCAGTGGATACATATATACATATATATACACACACATATATATATATGTGTGTGTGTGTGTGTGTGTGTGTGTATTGGGTTCTTTTCAGTCTTATATAATTGGACAAACAGTTGTGTACAGTTTTAGTCTTAAGTTTACATTTGTAACACTCAGTTTGTGGAATTTATTTTACGTAAACGAGAAAAATAGTGCTGAAAGTTTGCCCCCCCCCCCCCAATCCGATTAATCGACTAATCGAAGAAAAAAAAAAATCAGCCAACTAATCGATTATGAAAATACTGGTTAGTTGCAGCCCTAAAATATAAAGTATAATGGGCTGGGGCAGGCGGGAATACTGTTTTCTAAGTACCGTAATTGTTGTGAAGGTCACTTTATCCATGTTTACTTCACATCCATATTAAAAGGAAACGCGATACGGGTGTGACAGGAATGTCTGCGCCGGTCGTAGAATCACTCTCCAGATTTGCTTTAATTACCACTAATACCATGTGGTAAGGTTAAAGCATAGCAGTAAGCTCTGAATCATGCAAATAAATAAATAAATAAATAAATAAATACGGGTTCTGACAACTAATAAAGACCACATTCACAAATTAACGAGGACAAACCGTTTCCAAATCCGCAGTAATTACGTGTCTGGGTCCTCTGCTGTGTACTCCGTAGCCTGCATGACAGGACCTACTCATTAGCGTCATTTGAGGTGAGAGCGAACAGACTCAACCGCTCGGTCCCCGCAATTACGGCTGGCATGGAGAGCGGCGTAAAAATGAATTACAACTTTCTCCGCACGGTGCCGGTCGGGGAACGAGGAGACGAGCGCTTACTAATGCATGTGTCTCAGCCCGAGTGGACTGACACGGTATATACAAATAACAAAAAATAATGTTGGGAACTGTGTGTAGTGGGTAATCGAGCGGTCATCAAACCTGCCACTTACACTCGGGTTAATGGAGGGGTGTAGGACAACAAACGAGGAGGGGCCGATTAATACGGAGCTAATTACTGGAACAAAATCTGGGCTTGCGAAAGCGAACGTTCTCTCGAGGGCGAAAGTGAGGTCGGGTAATGAATTGAATTTGTCCAATTTGGGGCCGGTGCTCTCGCGGACCGAGCTGCAGCTGGTGAGGCACGAGGGGGACGCATGACTGGGTGCTGATGTCCACAATTACAGAAAGCAGGAGGTGCGTGGGGACAGACGCGGACTAGACACAGGCACAGGACTGGGGAGGGGGGGGGGGGTGTATTGTTTTGTTTTTTATTTTCAAATGCGATCCCGCCTTCTGTGACAGATGCCCGCCCACACCAACAAAACAAAAACAAAGAAAACCCTGTCCTGGGCTAGTTCGACAGCCAACACAAACATGAGCTCATTTTTATATCATCTTTAATTAATCCAGCTCTGTTTCAAAGCCCAAATAAAAGCACACTACAGTTTCAAGCCGGCACTTTCGGCGGAAATCGGCCGTGCTGCTTACGATGACGTTGTTCCTTTCACGCGTTGTTATAAAATAATTCAATTTAAAAATGACGACTTAATCATGCGGGAGTGATCGGTGTCCTTACAAAAAGTTAGTGGGGTTTTACTGAACCTTATTGGAATGCGCTGTCTCTCGCTGTCCGTTAAGTGTCCGTCTGTGTCTCAGTCTCGGTGTCTCTCTCTCGGTGTCTCTCTGAGACAGACACAGAGACTGAGACACAGACTCTGTGTCTCTCAGTCTCTCTCCGTCTCTCTCGGTGTCTCAGTCTCTGTGTCTCACTCTCGGTGTCTCTCTGTCTCTCTGTCTGTGTCTCACTCTCGGTGTCTCTCTGTCTCTCTCTGTCTGTGTCTCACTCTCGGTGTCTCTCTGTCTCTCTCTGTCTGTGTCTCACTCTCGGTGTCTCTCTGTCTCTCTCTGTCTGTGTCTCACTCTCGGTGTCTCTCTGTCTCTCTCTGTCTGTGTCTCACTCTCGGTGTCTCTCTGTCTCTCTCTGTCTGTGTCTCACTCTCGGTGTCTCTCTGTCTCTCTCTGTCTGTGTCTCACTCTCGGTGTCTCTCTGTCTCTCTCTGTCTGTGTCTCACTCTCGGTGTCTCTCTGTCTCTCTCAGTCTCGGTGTCTCTCTCTCGGTGTCTCTCTCTCCGTGTCTCTCTCTGTCTCTAGCTCTCTGTGCCTGTCTGTCTCTCTCAGTCTCGGTGTCTCTCTCTCGGTGTCTCTCTCGGTCTCTCTCTGTCTCTCGCTCTCTGTGCCTGTCTGTCTCTCTCAGTCTCGGTGTCTCTCTCTCGGTGTCTCTCTCTCGGTGTCTCATTCTCTGTGCCTGTCTGTCTCTCTCAGTCTCGGTGTCTCTCTCTCGGTGTCTCTCTCTCAGTGTCGCTCTGTCTCTCTCTGTCTCTCTCTCAGTCTACCTCTGTGTCTCTCAGTCTCTCTCTCTCTCTCTCCGTGTCTCAGTCTCTGTATCTCACTCTCGGTGTCTCTCTCTCCGTGTCTCTCTCTGTCTCTCGCTCTCTGTGCCTGTCTGTCTCTCTCAGTCTCTGTATCTCACTCTCGGTGTCTCAGTCTCTCTGTGTCTCAGTCTCTCTCTCTCTCTGTCTGTCTCTCTCTCTCTCCATGTCTCTGTCTCTCCATCTCTCTCCTGCACGAGTTAAAAAAATCCCCAACAACTTTTTTGTTACGTCCCCTGGGATCTCAGTCCTGATGCATGTTTAATGCAAACAAGCATAATTTCTATCCGCTGCTGAACTTTGGTGCATTGCATTAAATCCCTAGTGAAGTGTAAAATGATATCTAGAAAAGTTCCTGAGAGAGAGAGAGAGAGAGAGAGAGAGAGAGAGAGAGACAGAGACAGAGACAGAGAGCGAGAGCATCTGCTATGCTAAGCAGGAAGTAAGCTCAGGCCTCACCACTGGCTAGATTTGCCTTTGCAGTTTGCTTACCATCCTCCCTAAACACACACACACACACACACACACACACACACACACAGCTGCTGATGCTAGCTCCGTATGCAGAGTGAGTGTTGGTGAAGGAAGAATGAATTATTAATGGAGGCCTGTCTTCTAGCATTAACGTGAGCAAGCTGAAAGCTCCACATTGTACCAACCTAAAGAGGAAGGGGTCCGGCCCAGGAGAGCCGGCACAAGCAGCAGGGGAGGGGCTAAGCAGAGTGAGCTGGGGGGGGGGGGGCTGGGTGGAGACAGACGGAGTGGGAGGGGTCCAAGACTCTCAAGAAGACCTGGGAAACATCCGGAATGGGAGGAGGGTGTGGGGAGGGGGGAAAAAAAGCCAAGCCACCCGATGCGCCTCAGAACTGGGATCCCTTCCACATTTAGTCTTAGGTTCCAAAAAAACAACAACTTCTCTTTCACATTCATCTAGCACGCCATGTAACGCTCACTTTTCCACGTGTGTGCAATGCGAACACGGCCAAACTGTATTCCCTGATGAAACGGGAAAACGCTGCAACGCGGATAATTTCATTAGGACCTCGATGTAAAAGCAGATAAAAAAAATTAAATAAAAAAAATAAAAAAATCAAGGAGCCCATCGAGCCAAAGAATACAAACGCAAAGAGAAAAAAACGCATAACGTGGAAAGAAAAACACAAGTACGGAAAAAAAAAAAAAAAAAGGCATGAAAAAAATATTCACGCAGGCCTCCATTAAACACGTTCATGAAGAAACACAAACTCCACGCATGACACGAGACCATTAGAGCAGCGTTTACACGACCGCGACACGGGCGAGCGGTCCGACACCGGACACCGCCGGACTGGACTTCATATGCGCGTGCACATTTCTCTCTCTCTCCCTCGACAAACAAAAGACGTGCGGCTTCGGGCTGCTACACACGCATCTTACGTAAATATAGCGAGTGTATAAAGCGTATTTGTCTTTCCCCGGCACAGTGTGAAGAGCAGGCTGAAAGGTGAATGAACAGACAGGGAGCCTGCTCACGTATGCATTAAATAAAAACCATTTCCTCAGACAGCAGGTCCACCGACTCTGCCAGAGAACACAAGGAAGCACAGAGGAGGGAGAGGGACTAAATGACGGGGAACGTCACATCAACATTGCAAATGCTTCCCTCAGTTCTGGGAGAAAGAAGAAAAGGAAAAAATATATATATATATAAAAGATGGAAGAAAACTTGCTGGGAAAAGGAACGAGTGCAAATCAATCCTTCGTGTTTAGATGAGCCGCGGTGCTTCGGATCATTTGGGTCCTGCTCCTAACGCTAATGCTCCGGGTGCTTAAGTTGTGCTGTGAATGAGGAATGTACAATTACCGGTGCTGGATGGATTACGTTACTAGTCGGAAACATAACCAGTAAACAAACAAACAAACAAAATCAATTCAATCCATTCAAATAAAACGAACACATCTCAATAAATAAAAATGAACCGTAAATAAGTCAAATAAATAATCAAATTCAGGAATTATTTTTATTTTTTTTTTAATTAAACTACATAAATACATCTCAATAAATAAAAATGAACTGTAAACAAGTCAAATAAATAAACAAACGCGTAAATAAATTTTTTAAAAAATCTAATTGCATGTGCGTTTCAATAGATAAGTCAAATGAATAAACAAAGGAGGAAATAAAAAAAATTCTGATCAAATCAACGCATTCCAATAAATAAAAATGAACTGAAAAATAAGTAAATGAATAAGCAAGGTGGTAAATAAATAAATATATTCGAATGCGATAAATACATTCCACTGAATAAAAATAACAGAATAAGTCAGTAAATAAAAGTCGAATAAAACAGACGCATTTCAATAAACGAACACGTTAGTACGTAAATAAATATATTCAAATGCGGTAAATAAACTGCACTAAATGAAAATAAGTCAATAAATAAGTCAATAGATTCAAATGAAAACAGATACATTTCGGTAAATAAACGCAACTGTCAATAAATAAAAAATATTGAAATGCAATAAATAAATCTCAATGAATGAAAGTGACAGAATAGGGTACGTAAATAATTAAATAAATAAATTCGAATGAAAATAAATACGTTTCAGTAAATAAAAATGACCGAATAAGTCAATAAATAAAATTCAAATAAAACAGATAGATTTCAATAAATAAACATAACTGTGAATAAATAAATAAATACATTTTTTACGCTGGTTCAGCATTATTCGTGGTTTGCGATAGTAATCATATCAGCGCAGAACCACGGCGCAAACTAAATCCAAACTACGTTTTGCTTTTTTGTTGTTGTTGTTGTTTTTTTTTCCCCGAATTGTGCTGATTTTTCTATTTTATGCCGCACTACAACAATCTGTGCCATTTTGTGAAAATTTCTGACACGTTTAAACGTTCAATTCAATGTGACGTCACTTCCGGCCATCGACACAGAACACCATGAGCGCTCGACAATAAAAATCAAAGAATTTAAGCACACACAATTTTTACACAAAATACAACCATCAAACAAATGACATCATAGACTATTTCACTACTACAAGAAAAAGCACTTTTTAAATAGATTTTTATACTTTATTTAATTTATATATATATATATATATATATATATATATATATATATATATATATATATATATATATAATATATATACCAATTTAAGAGTGTCCTATAAATAAATAAATAATTTAAACATATTTTTCTGATCTAGAACTCTTTCTGCTTTATTTGTAGGGCAAGTTATTCATATTAAAAAATCTGCATCTGCTTTTCTCAAATTCTATTTGTCTCACACACACTCACACACACACACACACACACACGCACACACACGCACACACACGCAGTACGACGTGCAGTGAAATGCGACTGTAAAGTAGAATTCACAGACTACAGCCGACCTGGAGACGGCTAGAAAAATGAAAAGTGTTTGAAAAGTATAAAAATGGAAGGTCGGATATGAAGATAACGGGGACGACGCTGTGCAGTAATAAGCTGGAGGTTGCTGTATTTAAGAAAATGCCCTGCGTATATCATAAACATGGAGAAATCGAGTTCCTGCAGCTGGATGAATAGAAGATGCATTAACGCTGGTGTGGGTGTTGTGCAGCAAGGCCTCGGAGGGGAAACTATGTGAAGACTGTTTGAAAGTAAGCTGCACACACAAACTGAATAGACATACGTTTCATATATGAATATAATCCACCTACTCAAATAGCAGATTTAATAATATGGCTATTTCTTAGAGTCAAAAAAAAGTTTAAAAACGTTTTGTTGTTGTTTTTTTATTAGTAGTATTAGTATTCTTCTTCTTGAACGTTATACAGATGGAACGCATTAGGACCGATTATGGGTGTACGATTTCACGTTACTGAGGTTTGGATGAAACTCGTCCGATTCAATCCGGCCAGTCAGACACGCTAAATAACTATATAAAAAAATGAAATAAATAAAGACGATAAATATACAGTGTGGTGTGTACGTCTGAGCCCACCAGTGAAAATGCTTCCATCACGCATTCCTTTCTACCTTGATACAATTTTCACGTCGACAAATTCTACATTAACTCTGCAATGACTGCAGCGAAAATCCGAATCTTTGTTGTTTTTTTTTTATTCTTTTTACATTATTTAAAATGGACATGAATTTCGGGGTGTCCGAGCGTTCCTGTACGCCCCTCTCTGCGTGCGTGTGTAGAACCTGACGATACAGTACGGACCTAGAAATAGCACGGAATACTGAATATTCCAGATTTCATTTTATTCCTTCAAAACTTTAACAAACAACAACACCTTTGTTTATTTCCGGTTTTAAATGAAGCAGCATTCCCTGATTTGCGGTGTGGTCTCAGACTTCCGGACCCCGCTGCATATATAATAAATAAATATAATAACTGAAGACGGGTGCCATTACTTTTTTTTCTTAATCACTTTGAGGACCGCTGATCTAGATCTAGCATCACGCCAGTGTCAGTATGCGATTTCAGGATTTCTAAAACGTATCTGGATTATTATTATTATTATTATTATTATTATTGGTCTACGTTACAATGTTCAGGACATTACAGGTATGCTCGAACATCTTATAAGACGCTACTCGTGTTTAAACACTTTCCTCCGGCCTTGAGAAGACGACTCTGCAGAACTTCTCCGGACTGAAACTATTCTGCCTGCCATGATGACAGTTGACGAAAGTTATTGCGCTGCAAACGCAGAAGTGGGAGGAACGGAGCCCAGAAGGGTTTCCGAGTGAACGGTAGGAATTCGAGCGTGCACCTTCCGAGCGCGAGCGGTTTGCACGAGAGAGGGGGTGTGCGCGCGCACGGCGAATCCGCGCGAGCCGAAGTCGTCCGCGTGAGAGCGCGAGGAATCCTGGTTGGGGAATTAAAGCTTTCGCGCTCGGCTCTGGGCACTAAAATAGCACCATATGTTTCTTCGATGAAATCTGTGGAATGCTGATGTGCCATAGCCGTGCCTCAATCCGACTCCCTCCGGCCGTTTACAAAGCGCTTTCGTTCCGAGGAGCAAACGCGTTGCTGGAAAATACACTTTTTTTAAAAAAAAAAAAAAAAAAAAAAAAAACAGGTGAATCATACTAGATCATAAAAATATCATCATAACAACTATTATCAAACGGAACGCGGGTTCTAAGTCAAATCCGAAAGCCTGAATTTAATAAGAAGAAAGGCTTCAAACTGCCATTCCACTCCGCAACGTCTTTACCACCATTATCGAAACATCCCATAATATTTACTCCGATTTAATCCATGGAAACAACAGGCGTAATTACAGCAACAACAACAGCAAATCGGAATATCATTTATAATGTTTTCATCAATGAATCCAAAGTCAACATTTGTTCGACATTTCAACGTATATATATATATATATATCGTAGTTTAATATGCATTCGACGGCCACTTTAATAGGAACACCTGTCACGCTGCTCGTTCGTGCAATTGTCCAAATCAGCCAATCATGTGGCAGCAGCGCAGCGAATGAAATCATGCGGATACAGTACAGGTCAAGAGCTTCGGTTCATTTCCACATCAAACGTAGGGAAGAAGAAAATGAGGTGGGGGGCAGGAGTTGGGATCGGTGATATCTCGGTGAGTTTGTTGGTGCCGGACAGGCGTGCTTTCGAAATCGTTTGGGATCTAAAGTTTACACAAAGTGGTCTGAAAAACAAACAAAACAAACGAACAAACAAACAAACAATCCAGTGAAGGGTAGTTCTGCAGGAAGAAACAGCTTGTTGAGAAGAGATGAGAGTTCAGAGCAGAATAGCCAGACTGCTAGGAGCTGACGGGAAGGCTACGGAAACCCGTAGGACCGCTCTTTACAACCGTGGTGTGCAGAAAAGCGTCTCAGAACATCTCGGAGCGGGGAATCTCAGACTGTCACGAGCACACGCTCGCCCGACGCGGATGGCTGATGACTTGACTTCATGCATTGTGCTTCTGACTCGTGATTGGCGCGTCGTCACTGGACGATCGCGACGAATGAGCGGGGCTACGGGTGTTCCTAATAAACTGACGGGTGAGCTCGTCGTTCTCTACCTTTCATGTGAACGCAGAACTTCAGATATTACCGGCTTGAGAAATCGTCATGCATCCTGAAAACCACTTTCTCGCCTAAGATCTATGGAAAACGAAACTTTACACACACACACACACACACACACAGAGGCACAAAGGCACACAGAATCTTATATAGCAGTGCTTGGGCAAACACAAGGACATGCTCTGATTTACTTAAGCTGAAATCTCTCTCTTCACCCCCCCCCCCCCCACTCCCCCCCCCCCCCCCCCCCCCCCTCTTCACTCTCCAGCAGCAGAGCAAATCCATCTGGTCCAGGAGCCAATCTCGTGTCACACGCCTCCACTCGGCTCGCCGAGGGCAGAGGTGGCTCCCAGCACCCGCGCGCTCCCCGAACGCGGCTTGGAGCATGTGAATTACTTTGCGATTTGGGCAGGACAGCGTTCGAGCGCGTGCAGAGAAAAAAAGGTAGCATTTGAGCAGAAGGTCTGTCAGGACCAAAATTGGCTCGCGCATGTTGATCTTAACGCCTATCCACTAAACAGTGAACACATCCTCGGGGAGAGAAGTCACAGGCAGTAGATTGCTCTTCATCGTCGAGCAGGTTTCAACATCTCGATAGAGAGAGAGAGCGAGAGAAAGAAAAAAAAATAAATATGCAGCTCACGGGATATTCTCCGCTCTTCCATATTCCTCTCTCTTTTCCAACCCCTTGTCAGCAGGGCCTACTTTAAGAATACAGGACAGCCCGGTACAGTCAAGGGAATGAGAAAGGACCTACTTTTGCAGCGGCGCTGTTCGCCAATTAGCCAGCGCTGTAGCTGTATCTGTGACATTCAGGAGGTTCGGCGGTGATAAATTGGACCGAGTGGCCGTGAGGCCGCCCGAGACCGAGACCACACGGAAACCAAAAGAGCGCTGAGAGGCTCGCGTTTCGCTTCGAAACAGGACCGAGACCGCTTACTGAAATCTTTAAATCATCTCTAGACAGAAGGACGCTGTAGGGCTAACTTCAAATAAAATTCATGTACAATGCGCACACTATCATTTTATAAATGGATCGAAATAAAAATAAATAAATTTAAAAAAAAAAAAAAAAAAAACAAATCCAGATTTATAGCCAGGCCTTATGAGGTTAAGCTACGTTTTTGGTACAAATCAAAATGAGGATGAAAGAAGGAGGGGGCGGGAGGGGAGGGAAAAGGAGGGGGGGTGGCTTGGGGAGGGCGGAGGGGGGGGGGGGGGGTTCGCGTCGCCACGGCAGCTGCAGGGAAATCTCCATGGCAACTCCCACCTGGGAGCACTTGTTAACATGAAAGAGGCTTTGGCCTGTATAGAGCTCAACAGGTTGGGAAGGAAGAAACGAAGGGAAGTAGAGAAAGATGCTGGCTATCAATCCCGTGTGCAATTTGTCATCGGCTTTCCTCCTTTTCTCGTACGGCGCTCGCTCTCGAGGCCTGTACTCTCTCTTTTTTTTTTTTTCTTTTTTTTTCCCTTTAGGAGTAAAAGAGGTTCTTCAGTGCAGACAAAGTAAAAAAAATAAATATAAAAAAATAAATAAATAAATACAAAAAATACAGGAAGCCCGAAAACAAAAAAAAAACAAAAGAAGAAAAAGACTAAAAAAAACGCATCAGCAAGCATGAAATAAATAAATAATTAAAAACATTAAAAAATATATAAATAAATAAATAAATAAAAAAATAAAAAAATTTAAAAAAAAAAACACACAAGGGCTGCCAAAAGCCGGGTCGGCGCTGAAAGCCCCGTCGTCTCTGCTCGGCTCATCCCGAGCGCATAATTCCATGAAAAGTCTGATGGTTCGATACAAAATAGAATGGTTTAAGTAATGACTAAGATGGGAGAGATTTTCAATTTCAATCTGAAATGTGCAGGTCATTATTTTCCTTTTGAAGATGCCATAATAGAGCTGGCTGAAATACAGTCGCGCATTCTGAAGTAGAACTGCATTAATGCTAAGATACCCTTCCATCTCCTAAATCTATCTCATTTGGCCTCGCTGTAAAAATGGGGGGCTGAGAGCAGGCCCCGGAGTCCCTGACGGCGATTCATCCACTTCATTGCTTTCAATATCAATTATAGAAAATGAGAGTTAAGTCACAGGAGTCGGTCGGTGAGGACTTTTTTTCCCCCCTAATACGGAGCCTTGGCTGCTATTCCCGTCTTTCCAGCCACGGGCGGGTCGGAGAGAGAAAATCCTCCGGAGCTGCTGGGCACATGGAGGATTTGGTGAGACAGGGAGACGGTTCTGCCTTTTATTTATTAAAACACGCTGCTTTGACTGCGAAGACTGACAGGCAGGCAGTTAACACTGATGGATTCTTTTCTATTCTGTGGATTTTCTCCCCCCCCCAACCCCATCCCACTTCATTTCTCCCTCAGCGCTATCAATCTTTAGTGTTACAGGTGGAGGTGAGATACACAAAGCTACCAGCTTGCCCTTTCAGGTGCTGTCCAAACTCTGGCCTTGAGGGCTGAGAAGAGGGGATTTTATTCAAGGGTGAAAAAGTTCGGTTCAACACTCCTGCTTCGAAGTAACCCTGACAGGACGAGGTGTCCGAAGCGGGTTTCCATTTCAAACGTGGTCCTGCTTTAATACTCCACCACAGTGTGATCTCCTGTCCATGTGCCTCTGCTCTCACTATACGATTCTCCTCCAGTGGATTGAGCAGGCGGAGGACAAGTCGAAATAGACTAGACCTGGAGAGGACGTACGGACACGTGACGTTTAGGATCGAGCCCACGTCCGTGCTGGAGGACTTCACGTGGATCAGCCGGCTGTGACACGGCAGCGATGAACAAATATGCTAACAGGGCTGGACATCGTGAATATCATGAAAACTTTGTGTTACTTTTCTTTTCTTTTTTTTTTTTTAAATAAATACACTTTTTTCAAATATAAAAAATAAAGATGGCACCAAACCTATACCGTGATCAGTATCGGTCCCGATATGACAAAAAATATATATATATATATATATGAAAATAAGATATAATAAGAAAAAGATAAAAAATTCTAACTAATTGTTTAGCTATAAAGACATTTATTTTTTATTACATTTACACTCCGTTCATTATATTCGCAATGGAAGTGATTTTTGTGCGAGAGCTGTGGTTTTGTACAAGTATTTACCCCCCCGTATTTTTTTCCCTGTAAATCACTTTAAAGCTTGGTAGTTTTTCCAGGCAAGGATGGATAGAGACCCATGGATTGGCCGATACTCAAGGTTTCAGTATCAGTGTCCGCATGTGAAAATAAGAAGTGGTATCGTGCCAAAAAAAATTATTATTATTTTTTTTAAATGCACTAACATATATACATACATATACATACACACATACATATATATATATATATATATATATATATATATATATATATATATATATATATATATATATATATATGTGTGTGTGTGTGTGTGTGTGTGTGTGTGTGTGTATACACACTTCCATACAGACAGTGGATATATGATGTTGGGCTCCGTCTTTTCCCACTGAGGGCAACTGAGGGACTCTTGTACACGACTGTTACAAGAGGTGCAAACATTCACTGACGCTCAAGAAAGTAACACGATAAATTAACAGCCGGGGGGGTGAAAACTTTTGAACAGGATGTCTTTGTGTCTTCTGGGAGACATGTAACCATCTTATTTAGCATCTGAACAAGTGGTATTGTGCCAAAAAACTGCTTTTTTTTGTTTTGTTTGTTTTGTTTTTTTTAAATGCACTAATATTTATATATATATATAAAGATTAGAAATATTTCCAAATAAAATTTCCTACATGTTGACTGCATCTAGAGAGATCATCCAGTTGAACAGATCTAGCTATAATGAAGTGATTATTAGCGAGTCATCGCATTCAAACACATTTTACTGTTGGCTTTCACTCGAGCTTGTTGTTTTTGTTCAGTCACTCTCCCTGAAACGTGCCGAGCCGTTCCCAGACCCATCATGACTGCCTACTCATTAACAGATGTGTTAAACATTCATCTATCCAGGACACAGTAGGACTCATGTTAGCATATGCATATATGAGTTGTACAATATGTAAGAAATAAAGATTCGACGAGGCGTGCTGTTATTATTTCGCATTCGGATTATTTTCCTATATTAGTACATCCTGAAGTGTTCGATTCCGATTTGATTACAATTTTTCATTCATCAATGAATGGAAGTTACTTTATAACTGTTTATATTTATAAACGTAATGTAGATGAACGTCCACCAGACATGTTAGCTTCTGTACATACGTCGCATACATTATAGCAGCTATAAACAGCTACATACAACCATAGCAGCTACATACAACCATAGCAGCTACATACAACCATAGCAGCTACATACATCGCATACATTATAGCAGCTATAAACAGCTACATACAACCATAGCAGCTACATACAATGATAGCAGCTACATACGCCGCATACATTATAGCAGCTATAAACAGCTACATACAATGATAGCAGCTACATACATCCATAGCAGCTACATACAACCATAGCAGCTACATACATACAACCATAGCAGCTACATACAACCATAGCAGCTACATACATACAACCATAGCAGCTACATACAACCATAGCAGCTACATACAACCATAGCAGCTACATACAACGATAGCAGCTACATACATCGCATACATTATAGCAGCTATAAACAGCTACATACAACGATAGCAGCTACATACAACCATAGCAGCTACATACAACCATAGCAGCTACATACAACCATAGCAGCTACATACAACCATAGCAGCTACATACGCCGCATACATTAAAGCAGCTATAAACAGCTACATACAACCATAGCAGCTACATACATCCATAGCAGCTACATACAACCATAGCAGCTACATACAACCATAGCAGCTACATACAATGATAGCAGCTACATACGCCGCATACATTAAAGCAGCTATAAACAGCTACATACAACCATAGCAGCTACATACATCCATAGCAGCTACATACAACCATAGCAGCTACATACAACCATAGCAGCTACATACAATGATAGCAGCTACATACAACCATAGCAGCTACATACAACCATAGCAGCTACATACAATGATAGCAGCTACATACAACCATAGCAGCTACATACAACGATAGCAGCTACATACAACGATAGCAGCTACATACGCCGCATACATTAAAGCAGCTATAAACAGCTACATACAACAATAGCAGCTACATACATGACATACATTATAGCAGCAGTTCCCTCACCAACCTCTATTCATTGTTAGCCTCTAAGTTAATATGCCCAAAAATAAAAAATAAATAAAACATTTTTTTTTAAATGCAGCTTATTCTCAAGAAACCAACAAGAACGGTGACACCCCCCCCCCGAATGTTACAAAGCGCTATGTTTCCACCCGTGTTGCGAATGAAACTTTGGTGAAAACTTGCAATATCGCATAAAACATCTGCGAATAAAAGCATCGTCAAGGGAACAAAATCGTCACCTCCTGGGAATCTCGCTCGCCACCATTTTTATTCTCCTGAGCCAATTATCCAATCGTATGGTTTGTTGACGCAAAGTCACATGACACTTTTTTTTTTTTTTTTTTTTTTTAATGCGTATCGAGGAATTTATTCGGTAAAAGTGTTTCCGTCGTAGTTTATGCACCGGTCTTCTTTTCGGACACGAAACTTATCCGCCTCAGTTCATAACTGAGCGCGTACGTAGTTTTATGCGCGTTCTGGAGATCTGATTCGCGTCCGGTGTTCCGATCCGCCGTTCCTTACGCGACGTCCCAAAAATTCCCACGAAATCATGTAGACCGACGTGTCGCTACTGAAGACTCGTATCTTCAAGCTTCATATCAAAGCAACAAAAAAATACATTGTAGCTTTGCTTTACTTTATTATTAGCCTTAGATTAAGTCAGGTGTTACTCTAGAAACAATAACCTATGAGAAAGAATGCATTAATGTAATATAAACTATATAAATATATATAAACTATATAAATATATATATAAATATATATATATATATATATATATATATATATATATATATATATATATACACATACACATATATATATATATACACACACACACACACACACACACACATTATATATATATATATATATATATATATATATATATATATATATATATAAAAACATATATATACACATATATACATATATATATACACATACATACATATATATATAT